>NC_066239.1:10136410-10439440 GCF_024542735.1 Bombus huntii
ATAGACGGTAGCATTTCTTTGCCCTTCAACGACGGTACTATCGCAACTTTCGATATCAAACCTGAATATTCGTTGAAAAGCATCATGCTCACTTGATGTACAGTTATCATGTAGCTGCACTAAAACAAGTTTCTCCAGGAAGCGAGCTTATGTGGTAGATCTTTTCACAGGAATATAAGTGTCCGATCGACAAATTAAAAGTAAACTTCTTCTCGCATTTCTCTTTTCTACTTCCCGTTTCGTATTTTTATTTTCTACTGTTTAACCTTATTCCATTTATGAAAATTTATTTTATGCGGAATATAAAATTGCATATAAATATTATCTAATAAATAACGATTTTTCTTTCATATGGACAAACGAAGCAAGCGAGCTTTTCCTTTTACGATCTTCCGGTTTCGGCTTTAATGCAGTCCGATTTCTTATTTATCTCTAATGACGGAGGCGTAGGGCAAAGTAGCAAGTAATTGCGCGCATTTGTTCCGAAAATGAAGGTAGTCTGAGACCAAAAGATAGGAAGAGCCGGTTATTTCACCGGCAAAGGGCAGCCTGGTCTTTTTCTACAACAAGAGGGAGAGTGAAATACCTTTCCAGCTCCGTTTTCCGTTTCCTTGCAAGGAGGCGAACCACGTCCAGACTTCCATTAACCCCGTAATTTCGGTTTTGGCTGAACCGCAGACACCCCGACCTTCGAGATCAGGTGTTCATACTTGCTGTTTGTGTACGAATAAACATTCAAAGATACTCACACAGTCCGCAAGGTATACAGGATGGTTTACTTGCTGCTCTGGTCAAATACGCGAATCCTGGTTTAGATTTCTTAACCAGAAATAATAGCACTTTATTATATAGTTAACTCTACTTCGTGTCTCCTATCTCATGTCTTTTAAGATAAGATCTTTCACAGAAATGTATTCTTACATGAAAGTACGCCTGGAACTGTGATAATTAAAAATGAAATTATACAAGAGTAAAAAAAGAAAAAAGAAAAAGAAAAAGCTTAAAATTCTAAGGGAAAGACTGAAGTTATAAAATGAAAACGACGAGATAAGAAATGGTATAATAGAAATAAAAAGATACGTGGCACCGCTCCAAACTCTAAAATAGTACACTTCACAGGCAATTTCGAGAACAAGGAAGAAGACGATGTCATAAAACGGTAGTAATAAACCTGGAAGTATATCAAACAAATGAAAGAAATGAAAAGATATGAAAATAAAATGTAAGTACACTTTGTCAAAGGTTAATTGCAGCAGATTTCGTAATTATTTAAATGAGAAATTCTTTGCTGCGCGCTGTTGGCGTTCCATTTAATTCTGTTTATTTCAAACTGGCGGAAGATTGTTTTAATTTACCAAATGTATTAAATGAATTGTAATTAGGAAGCTTGAAAACGAAATTTGTCAGTTAACAACACACCCTATATGCAGATTACTGTATACATACTCGTTCGGCTATGTGCACTGTTTTCGTACTCCTCGAGCGCAAATTGCGGATACTTGAGACACAGGATACCTAAGTAAAGTAGCCACTACCGACATTTTCGGGACAAGCACGTAAAGCAGCCGTTGTAAAAAAGTTGAAAGGCTGTAAAGGTCGGGCTTTACGCGTACCAACCGAATGTGTCGGAAACTTTAGTGTTATTTAAAACGATGCCCGAAAATTCTCATCCTTGAACTTGCGTCAATAATCACTTCGCAATTTGAAGAATATTTTTCGCCCTTTGAATATAACTGAGCCAAAAGTTCATTGCACCAATTCATCGTCAAAAATATTTATATACTCTATAAAAAGGAATGTTTTATAGTCTACTTCTATTAAACTAAAATGTCACAAAAATTCAGTCCAAAGGTGGTTTGTTTTATGCCAAGACGTCTAAAAGCTATTTTATTATTGCTTTATATCTATGTTAGAAAGTAAATATGTTATCGTGTTACGTATGCTTTATTTAAATAGAAATAGCCTTTCTGGTGTACGAGGACTTTTATAGGTGACTGTATATCTGAATTTCTTTATTCTACTTAAAAGAACAAGAAAACATCAGAATAGTAATTTGAATAGAGTTGTTTGGAAAAATTCTTCGTAGAAGACAAAAACAGTTCATGCGATTTCGGATAATTTTGTTTTCATAGAATAGTCGATCGAATAATGGATTTAGAAAGTGTTCAACCTTACGAAGACTAATTAGGGTAAATTCAACAAAATTCAGGAGTAGAATCATTAACTTATTAAAATAGGTTCTCAATCGGATGTCTGAGAAACCAAGAACCAGTCTCATTAATCCCTACGAAAGACCCAATCCGTGAAGAACAATGGAGATCCGCCCCAGACGGACTCATCGAAGACAAACAAACGCACGGCCGACCAAGAACAACGGACGACATCGACCAAGCCTTTGTACTTCGTAATTGAACGCCGCTGTCTTCTGCTCGCACAAGTTTTAGACGCTTCCAACCCAACAAAGGTTCGGCTAAAAGGAAACAGAACTGGGAATTTTGGAACAGCGAAATTTGATACTTTTACGGAAACTTCAAGTATATCGATCGTCCCCTTTCTCAGAATTTGTTCAATTTCTGTATTGACCCTTAGTTTGGTCGATAATAGTGATCGATGATTATTTTTTATTATTAATTATTCATCAAATAATATCATAATATCAAATTAAATTTATTTTGAAATTAACGATTACACGATCTGATTAAGAGAAGATACACTGTATTATTGTAGACCTATTTGTTCCAATATTGAACACAAAATTGAAAAACAACCAAGTTAGTAGGTAAAATATTTTATAAAAAGCAATGAACGTGAAATCGACGTGAAAAAGATGAAAGGTAAAAAACGTAAACGAAATTTTTAACACGAGTTAAAGCAGCTTGGGGATTAGACGAGATACCAAGAAACTGAAAACACAATTTTCCTATGGTTTCAATACATATTGAATTGAAACACTGACTAATACAATATCGGAAGTTTGTTGAAGAGAGGATGAAAATGGTTTTAAAGTGTACTCGTTGATCGTCCTTTCTACGTTCCTGTATCGCATTAACGAAACAGTATCGTGTCTCGAGCATTTCCAGAACTTTCTGCAAACTCTAATAACTGAAACGGAATTTAATAAAGCACAGTACGAACGGCGTAATTGACATTTCGCATTCTATTTGCGTACGTTGCCCAACATTCGACCTGAATGCACTGTACCCTTGGTTACTACTAAATTCTATAATTCTTCGTTTCTCTTCTCTTACTTTCCGTCTTATTCTTCTCGTGGACCCATCTTTTCTACTTCTCCTCTGTTCTCTTTCCTTCTCTGTTACTATCCTATTTTTAGCGTGACGCGATAAATTAACCTACTTAGCGCAATACAAATATTAAAGCAATACGTAGATTGACAGATAAATTTTACTTTCATTAGCAAAATAACAATGCCTACGGTATTTGCTCGAGTTTATAACGTGCAACGTAAGAGCTACAAAATATAAAAACCGATACAATATAAAATTTTCTGAGATGCCACTCGACTGGATCTTTATATCCAATGTAATATATTTCGTTTAATTTCAATCGAACTATTTCTATTTCTTTATGTTTCATCAGACCCTTGAACTCAACTGAATATTCAATTCCAATCGAATTCATGAATCGCCTATTGAATTTGAAAATCCGATGGAAACCTTACACCCAATCGAAATCTTGAATCTAACATCAAGTCTTTGACCCCGCTCACAATGAGAATCTGGAACATTGGAAACTCTAGAACCCTCAAGACTGTCTTTAAAATTTCCAAGCTTTAAATCTTCCCGGAGCGCAAATACATTCGAATACTATCTTTAACGTCTAGTTCCACGTTGTTTTTGGCAAAGAGAAAAGCTCGAGTGCTTCACCATCGAGAACGTTCTCTTCGAAATAATTAAAGATCAGGATACCATCAGGATGATTCATGTATCCTATTTCGAGAACACTCATCTATATAGATTCAGTCGATTCACTCGCGGTTTGATTTCAATTTCTATTCTCGGTTAACTGTCCACCGATACGAAACTAGTTAATGGACGTTCGAAATCACATAAATTCTTCAATGATAACCACGACGGTGGTCGGTTTCTCTTATCCGGAGATTTACTTCCTTGCCCTGGCCGGACCGGTAATAGTGGTTCGCGAAATTTATTTGCGGATTCGTGGTGAAACGTTAATTCGAAAAGGTCGGAAGGGAGCTGGAGGATCATTGAACGAGAGGCGGGTGAAATAAAACGAGCGCACCGAAACGAAACGGCCAAGGGAAATGAGAATGACGAAGGAGGATAGAGAAACGAAAGAAGGAAGAGCGTATACTGGCAGAAACAAAGAATCGCGACGAGAGAAGGAAGAGGGGGAAGGGTGAAAACGAAAAGGACCGACGGGGATTTCGCTAATGTCATTTTTTCAGGCCAATGGAAATTCTTTCCTCTTTAGCGTTTTAATCCACCTGCGTGCCTGTGTAATTTGATTCATTCTTGTTCCGCTTCTTTCTGTGAAGGCTGTTTCGGCTTTGCAGGGAAATTTGATGGCTACGGTAACCGCGTGAGAGTGAGGGAGAACGGTAAAACGAAATTGGACTCGTCGATGTTATCAAGAAACAAAAGCTAAATGAATCTCGATACTTTAGCCGTGTTTAATGTTCTTTTCGTAACGCGTGATCCGATAAAAGTATTTAATAGCAGTATAAAAATTGTAAGTACGTATCGTTAAAGTTTTATTTCGATATCGAGAAGATTTTCGGTTCCTTGGGGTAAAGGAAATTTTATAAATATTTGATAATTTCAATTTGAGAGCGCAATGTTCAAGATCGATCACGTTCATATTGTATCGATGATGGATGAATTTTTGATTATTTTATATTTCGAAATTTTTTCTCAGAATAGATTAAATATTTAACGACTGTTATGACAGCGTACAAAAATTTATTCGTTTCTAAAGTTTATTACTAATTTTCAGCTCTATGTATCTACGGTGATACTTGATAAATATACGCGAAAGATGTTATGGAGCCTTGTAGATCTGACAATTATAGCCCAAATCGTGGTACAAGGAATCGTACAACGGCGGCGAATTAACGCGAGTGTCTCGGAAGATAGCTGTTACGAGGGTGGGCGAAAAGACGAACGATGGAGGTAAACGAAAGAGAGCCGGGGCTCATTTCCCTTTTGCCACGACCAATGAGTTTTGAGGGCAAATCGTCGGAGCGAACGAACCGCGGAACTACCGAAAAGGATCAAGAATATTCACCTCTCGTTTTCCTCTTTATGATTTCCATCTCGTTCCCTTCTTTTCCTCTATTTCTTTCTTCGTCCAACGATTCTCCTGCCGCCTTACGTGTTACGTTTCTTCCTCGGCAACGGCCTCCTCTCGTATTAGTATCAGCCCTCCGATTTTCGAGCAGACGAACTTCTGATTTTATCGAGGCGGAGAGACGGTCGATCGAGCGGAAGGAACCGGAGATTGTCACGCAAATGAATTTGAAGTATTGCCATTTTACATTTCCACCTGTCTCCGGCCCCGCGACAATCCAACCGGCTCGTTCTTTCTGATTTTCCATTATCTTACCTTTCGTTTGCATCGGTCGTCGCTTGTTCGCCGATCGACCCACGCCACCATCTTCTCTCTATAAAACGATCACCGTTCACTCTAACATTTCGTTGTACTCGTCGTCTCCGTCTTGTCTCTACACGTGTCTCTCTCACACCGTCACTTGTTTCTCGTTCCCTTTCTTTTTATCAGATGCCCTCTGTCTGCTCTCCACCAACGAGGACGTCCTCTTCTTATCCATTTCTCTTTCGCGCGCCTCTATGCAGCCCGTTTCTATCCCTCCACGAGCTCTCACGATCGTTTCTCGTCGCTCGTTTTCCCCTTTACACAGGTACGCCTCCAGACCATTTCCCCTCCCCATCCGCCCAAACCTCTGGTTGCACCCTCGCGTCGCGTCGTGCTGCCGAGTGTCCGCGATCGATGCACCTGGCTGCATTTGCAAGTTCAGCGACTGAACGGAATCGGCCGAGACGACAAATCGAACGGAATCGGAAATCACAATAAGACCGACGAAAGCAACGCGATTCTTTCCTAGCAGACGCTAGCGAGGGATGGCGATAGACCATTTTGTTTCGCTGCCTTATCGAAGTGACGGGGAATTCGGTTTATCAGTGCGACCATTCCAACAGCAGGGGGCGATCGCGTTAAACTGTGCCCTCTCTCTTTGCTTCTCAAAGAGTATCAATGACGTTGAATTCAAAGCGAAAACGCGTCGAATGCTTTTGTATCTCGTGGAATGGATAAGATTGTCAGTGTGATATCGTTTCTTTAATTAGCGATTGTAATTACAGCTGTGATCGAAGTACTATCAGTTGTACTTTTCAACTGCTTTACTACAACAAGTAGTCTACCTTTTATTCGGATATCTTGAAGATGCGAGAGCTTGCCAAATATGCGCGACAATCGTTTTGATCATTTAACTTTTAGAACCGACATTTTTCTTTCAGAATAAAGGAATGCTATTGATTGGAATTTTTCGTTCTAGCGAAAGAACAAGGACTAATGACTATCGTAATTGAATTATTTAGAGATAAAACAATAATACGATAATTATATAATAATATAGCAACAAATAATAATAGTCAGTGTCGAAACATACAAACGGATAGGAATATAAATCACGACTGGAAATCATATCGCGTTTTAGTAAACTGAAAAATAACATTAAACGTCAAAATCTGTCCAATTCTCGAATTTCCAAAGCAATTATAACAAGGAAGGTTCTTCTTGACCATCGATCGTACTTCATAATAAAGGAAACAAGAATGAGTAGATCCAAGAGTTCTTCAGAAATCAATTTATAAGCAGTTACCATCCTCCGTGGAGGTCGCGTCGGCCTTGCCTCTGCCTTGAAATAACTCGATTCGTTCCAGACTTGCGTATTAAAAGTTCTTCCATTTCTACAGGGTACAATAATATTATCAGTCAGTCAGTTAAGTCACCTTGCTATCCGCGTAGAAAATTCCCATTAAAAGATTTCAAAGGATAAGAACATAAAAGAGATCCTCCTACCTCGAAGAATACAATTGAAAGGAGGATGATCGTTAAATTATTGTAAAAGATATTTTTGTTCGGTCTTAGACGTCGCGATCGCTGTACCTTTTGACCTGTTTATCTATGGGCATTGTCTAAGGACGAGGTATACATTATATATAGTATACATTGTAAATCTGTTTGTTTGAACACCATGTTCGTTTCTCACATGTCGCTTTAATCCAATAATCAGATCTTATATTCTGTTTGATGCAAGAGCTTCTCAGAACAATCACGGAACAGGAAGTTTTATTAAAGACCAATTAATTTCCTTCTAGTTCTTGCAAATGTAACTATGATACATCTTATTTTTAATAGAAGGAATATTAAGGAATCCTGAAAGTTAGAAGGAACCCAATCTTAATCGACGACGTGAATGATACAAGTTGGCCCCGGTTTTAAGATAACATTTAGAATTACGTCTGTAAATTTAATGAAAGAAATTTGAAGCTTCCAAAGCTTGGAAAAGACCAATCCTCGCGACGTATACACCGTTCGTTACACACCAAATACGAAAGAAATATTTGAGGTCGATTCGTATTCGATCGGAAACATCTTCTCTGTTTGACTTCCAGAGAAAATTTATAAATCGAAAATTCAAGTCAGCCTTCTTATTTCGTAACGATATATATGTATATATATATACGTAACCTATACTGAAACCCGACGAGTATAAACTTCTTGTATCCGCAGGCAAATTCTTGCTTCGACGTTATTGCGCTCTGTCGCAACAACGGAAGGGTAATTTCACGGAACCAATGGCGCCCGTACAACATCAATTCCGACACCCTACATAAATATTATATTCCCCGATAATACTAGCCGCTATAAAACTCTGCATTAATCACCGAACAAGAAATACCACCCTCTAGCCGGCGTAGACACAAAACGACCACTTATCCCTGCCGGGCTTTCTCCGTTTCAAAGCCTGCGGCTATTCCGCAACCTCGTAAATCGCGACGAGAGAGGCAAGCATACGGAAAGAGAAGGAGAAAAACTGGTGCTTGGCAAAAGACAGACAGCGGAGAACAGACAGAAGACAAGTTAAAGATGGAGAAGAAGGTTGATAAAACGGTGAAACGATTGATAGAAATTGAAAGAAAGAAGAATACGTGCATTGGCAGTTGTAAGCATCAGGGAACAATATTTAGTACAAATTTCATTCTTTTAATTACTTCTACTTTCTAGTTATTTTATCATTAAAAAATGTGCTTTTTCGTATATTATAGTCTCTTATTTTATAATTTTCTTTCGTTAGAAATCTCTCCCTTTGTATCTTATAATTTAAAACGAAGCAAAGCTTGTTAGAGTTTGTCAATAAAACTATAGTGTTTTAATACGTACTACGTCAGCGATGTGTACTTCCATCTACAAACCCGTTTGATCGTTTTAAACACAAGTTTTGATAAAATACATTTTTTAGTAAAAACCGCAGCTCGCAGACATAGCATAGCGTTAACTTGATCCTTGGAGAAAATGGAGATTCGTAGGAGCTGGAGGAACAACCGGTGGAGGTGCGTTGTAAGAGCGAAGAGAGCAGGATGAAGGAAGAAACTATCCCCTGGACCGCTGTTTTAAAATGTTCCCCGCGATGAAATAAATTGACGCCGGCATGTTTACACGTCGGAGGCATTCTAGGTAAAAATTCGTGGAGTGTAGCAAAGCGGAACAGAAAAGGTGGATGGTGAACCGGAAAAAAAGGGTTAGGAGCCGGCTGATGTCGAGCAGCGGCGGCAACCGGGTTCCGAACCGGGCTAAGTTGTGTTTAATTAATGACCGGACTAATTAAAAGCCCAAAGAAAAATACAGCCACGCGCCGGCCAACCGACCCCTAACGCCGTCGACGTAAGAGGTCTCTAAAATACTCGTTCCAGGCTCATTCATAAAGGTAAATCGTAGGTGGTAATTGAAAGAAATGATAAAACGCGTATTGCCTCCTGACTAATAACTTTTTCGTTCACCATCTTTCTACATTCGTTCTTTGTACCTTCAGATAGAGGATAATTGATTTTTGATCATAATTAATTTTTAAACGAATATGGATGCGAATGTGATCGTGAATAATTTTCTTCGATAATTGGATTTCTAATAAAAAAAATAGTACGTGTTAGAAGTGTGAAGAATCTTTCGAGGAAAATATCTCTGGTCCAGTGTAAAAGAATGAAACAACAAATATTAAAGTTTCAAAGGGAAATGGCAACAGAAGTAATATTCTGTGTCTTTCTGGATAAAAGTTGCTTTCCATTTGTTGATCTTTCTTCAATAATGTACCGAAAGATTGCGAGACCAAGAAAACCCAGAAGAGAATCCCTTACAGCTTCCTTCAAGCTGTCTTTACATACATAAAAGAACTTTCTTCTTTGTTTTCGCCTTTTCGCCAGATCTTTTAACAAAATTAATATCTCCGACTGCAATAAAAACGGCTAATTATATTTCACGCCACTATACGAACACGTCACATGGTAAACATATTTAACTACATGTTTATAACCAGAAACATTAAAACAAACATAACAATCGTTCGTTGTTTCGATAAAAAATATACCATCGTGTGTATTGTTAAATTTAAAGGAAACACTTGTCACTGTAATTTTTGTAGTGCGCTCAACACGTGTCCGAACATATTTCTGGTTACATGATAGGTCGAGCTCACAAAACTGCCGATCCTGTGAGAAATACCTTCTGTTACTGTGCTGAAAGTCTGTGAAATAAATCGTTCGCCTTTATAAGAAACCCTTCGACATCGAGGAAAACCTTCGCTATTAATCTACGATCTCAACATCTAAAGTACCAATCGACTACGTGTCACCGTTTTTATTACATAATAAATTACCAAGACATAATCCGTCACACTTACTTCCTTTCAACAGCGGACGAAGGATTTCACAGGGCCGTTACTCCAAAAACATTGAGCACGTTGAAGATCGACCAGATTGCTAACAAACCAAAGAATATCTTCATTTCGTTTTGCATATTGACCGGTATTCTTAGTACACCCTCTATAGGATGTACATATATAGATAGAAGATACGAACATTATATTAAAATTCTTTCAGGCTATTCAAATATCTACTTTGAATCATTTAAAGGAGAAAAATCAACGTTGGAATTTAGCCTGAATATGGAAGTTAATTGTTCGCAGTCTTTTATTTCAAAATCCAAACTCCACAAATCGCTTGATCCCTTCCCCTCCTAGATAAATGTGTGAGACTATTATATAATAATTTCAATCGTTCTTCAAATATTGAAATATCTCGCTCGCGTAAACTATGGATCCAGGCAAACGTTGACCCACTACGCGCGCGTTTGTTGCGATTTAAATATCTGTATGTGTTCACGCTTATCAATTCCAAATGAAAATTTCTCGCTGCCATGCACGCGATCACATTGAAACATATATATATATATATATATATATATATATATATATATATATATATATATATATATACATATGTATAAAAAAAACAGTGAATTGTTTTTATTTGCTGTATTCGTATTCATGCTGTCCGTGATACGTACAAAAGTTTTAAACGTCGAGTATCAATTTTATCAAATAATCCATCTACCCCTTTAGTTGCACAATCGCAAGCCCGTTCACAAATGGGCAAACACGCGTCAGCCATAAACGTATGAATAGTATGCAAAGCAAACATCGATTGCCACAAACGTATACCGCGTCTCGCACACTGCTCAATACGAGCATTCTGCCAATATTCGACGTCGACGATTGCAAACCAGCTAATTAAATAATTAATTGTTATCGTATTAGACAGACCAATGTGATTGGACCATTATTACACGCAGATTCTGCGATCCTTGCTTTATATCAAAATACGATTTCGTTCTTATCTAATTTTTCTCGTTAATTACGTACAATATTATAAATAGAAAAACTTCGCAGCATCGCACGCGCTAGAAGATGAGTAAGAATTTTTCAATATTGCAAATCTTGATCGTAAACAGTAGATAATACTAAATAGACTTGGAATTAGCAATGCTAGATTTACACATTCACATCTAATCTTCTAATATGACTCACCAACGTATGATGTTTTTAATTGCTAAAATACTGTTCGATTAGAACCTTCTGTTTAGCTATCCTATATTACAGTTTAATTCTAAATATTAGATCAAGATAATTTTCGGCGAACAAAATTTCAAAATTGTTCTCCTTTTAAAAAATGTACAATATTTCATAATAAGATCTAATCTCCACGATATTTTCGCTGTTCATTATCGTCGTTAACATTCACATACGGTTGACTTGATATCCAAAATTCATAGTATCTTATTAATACGAAAACCAAGAAGTTTACATTATTTTAATAACAAATTTCATATGCAGGGTGGTTGGTAACTGGTGGTACAAGCGGAAAGGGGGTGATTCTACGCGAAAAAAGAAGTCGAAAATATAGAATAAAAATTTTTCGTTTGAGGCTTTGTTTTTGAGAAAATCGACTTTGAATTTTCGCTCGGTACGCGTGCACTTTATCACGTCTCGTTATAACGGATCTCACTGTTGTCTCGATGGAAAAATTAAAAAAAGAAAAATAAAAAAAATTTTTATTCCATATTTTCGACTTCTTTTTTCGCGTAGAATCACCCCATTTCCGCTTGTACCACCAGTTACCAACCACCCTGTATAATTAATAACTTCGTAATGCGCATACACCTCCTATTGTAAACACGAAAATATACGATTCTAAATCGATAAAGAGATAAAACTAGTCCTCCCGGAACTATTCTCCTTTTTGTCCTCTGACATTTGTTTCTAACAGCAAACAGAAAAAAGATATGACTTTTCCCAATTTCGTGCACCGTTCTATAAAACTGGCATCCATTTCCTTCCCTATAAATATGCGTTCTCCGCAATGGACTGATTAAAAAATCTATTAACGGTAAACACATTTCGTAGTTGAATTTATCCGCAAATGAAAGTGATCGAAGTCGACGAAGCCGTGAAATAAAAGTCAACGCGGATTACGGTGCAGAACATCGTCGTAGATAAAAAAAAATCTCGACACCGTTTGGAAATTCCTACAGGAAATACGATACATTCGGATCGGACAAAAAAGTTCATGTAGCGGCGAGCCGGAGTCATAAATAACGGAGTTGCGATATAAATAACGAGTCGGTGCTAATTTAGATCCCTGGCCGGATAAAGCCAATATCAAAGGTAGTATTCGTTCTAGAGCCCGGTTGGACCGTTTCAGCGCCACAGCCATCGCGCTTTTGTCGTAGATCAAACAGCACTCTTTTTTTTTTTTTTTGTTTTTTGGTGAATCATCGAAATGTCTTTGCCCGTTTGTGTTACAGCGCTGTTGCTCTGGTAAAACGTTTATCGCGGCGAGATTGCTGCGAAAACACGACGCACAAAAAATATTGCACGTATACCCTATAAAATTGCACTCCTGAAAACTGAAAGTACGATTTACGCGAGATTAGCAGTCGCTTGCCAAGTTGCCAAGGTTTACGAACTACGCATGATATTGGAAAAATTAAAAATGTTACGAAATTTATTAAACGAGATAATCACATAAATGATAGAAAATATTTTCTAAAAGAAATTCGCGACGAATACTTTTTCAAGCTATTAATCGACATAAATCGACTTATCTAATTTATTTAAAAATAGAAAGTTTATTCGTTCGAAATGATTACTCCAGATCAAGTGTGCAAATTTTCACCGATGTAAAAGCAATTCTGATGCTTGTAACGAAGTAACTTTTCGAAGATAACATTTTCTACAATGACGTTCTCTCATCTCATTTGAGGTGACGTTTTCCATTCTCAGACGAAAGCCAATTTGACGAACACGCTCTCGCTGTTCATCAGATACAGAATCGCTCAATTCTCGATCATTGAACGAGCTTGTAAGTTTACGAAACGAGTGAACGTGCGTGTTGTTTAAGTAGCGATAAAAACATCGCGAATCCAATCCCGGAAAAAACCAGTCGAGGTAAACACCGTGTAGGTGTGGTAATTACACTTATAGTCCTTCACTGGGCTGACGCTAACTATACCACGTAGATACCAGGTTTCCCCCATTTGAAAGAACAGTCCTCCTCCGCTGTCACCTTCGCAGAGACTGGAACCTGCGAATAGAATGATTTATCATGGTTATTGTCAATTGTATTTCCGCTGCTGATAAACATAGCATAGCAATTAGACTGGGTTTCAATGTATTTCCTTTACTAGCATTTGTACGATACGATGGAAACAAACGTTGAAATACAAGTCAACTGTGCGTGTGTACTGCTTAATCGACTTTTTGATTTTGAAGCGTAGAATCACACGGTATATTTATTATGTTCGTTGCAATAGGTTCTTGGAAATTATAAATCACCTGTTAAAAAAAAAAAAGAAAAAACAAAATAAAAAAACAATTATTAAAGTATCAAGTATCTGTATTAATACGATTATAATCTCTGAAGGTATATAACATCTAATTAAAAATATAGATAAGAATTGTGCAATAGTTGAAAAAATTAATAAAATTCACCGATTGATAATATAATTCATTCTAAACGTCTACTTACCATTCAAATTACCGGCACAGAACTTGTCCGACGTAATGTATCCCCGGAAATCAGATGGTACAGCCAATAAACATTGGTCATACGGTATATACGGCATGCTCACTTCCTGCAGGACCTTACTAGGCGTATCTTCAATCGTTTTGCCCCAGCCAACAGCCTGAAATGAACAACGTCTAAAGCCTGGAACCATTCACGATTCCCAATTAAAAGCACATTACTTTCATAACAAAGCGGACAAAATAAAGAAAGAAAATCGCAGGCAGATGGGAATCAAATTAATTGCTGAAATAGAACGATGTCGCGGCATAACGGGCGTGTGAATTAATTACGGAAATATAATCCAGCGTGACTTAATTAGCCAGCTGAAACCAGTCACGGAAGAGGAAAGGTAGGTAAAAAGGCCGGAAATCTGGCGAGAAAATAGCGTTGCAGCTTGGCTGAAATTAATCAAGGTAATACGTTGCCGTAGCTGGATATTTCTTAATTAATAACCAAGATCTTACCTTTCCGTTTTGGCCAACTTGCAGCTGTTTCCGTTCGTACATATTGTCCCAATCCATGCAGATCGGACGCACCTGAGCGGTTAACTCGAAAGAACTAGTCAATTTCAAAAGGGCTATATCTTGAGCGAAATTCCCTCTCGCCCCTATATATCGTTCCGGTGTCAAAATCTCGGCCAACATCGATTTTTGCTCGTAATTCTCGTCCGCGTTCCAATCGCGATAGTGCTTGCCCGTTGCCACCGCGTACTTCGATTTGTCAAGCACTGTATTGTACACCTCGTCGTAGAAACAGTGGGCAGCTATCGAAACAATGTTTGCCATCCTTTATCCGTGATATGTGCTACTGTGTATATTGCATGCGAGTAGTATTTGGACACTTTCAGATTATTGCAAATATGTAAAATATACAACTCTGGTTCAAAGGTACATTTATCATAGAAAACGTCCATATGGTATGCGTTATATGAAATATTTTGAGATACTACTAGCATTATTATGAGACACGATTGTCACAATTACTGTCACAAGAACTATCTGAAAATGCATATGAAAATTACAAGATCCTCGTTGCAAGCATATGTGTTTGGTAGGAAATTAACATACAGCGTGAATAGCCATATCGTTGAATGTCGATGTTTAATAATATATTGGATAATTGTCTGTTTAAATAGTTCCGTGTTCTATGCGAAATGTATAGTTGTACTAAATATCGTGTAATTAAATTGCACACTAATTGCAAATACTTAACGCCAGTGTAGCTGATGGAAAGCACTTTTTTGTGATATCTTTTATTTTATCTGTGAATATGAAATGCAACTGCCAAACATATTCGCGTGATTTCAAAGTAGGAATTTATTTTCTCGAACGAAATTACCTGATACAACTAGATTGTTGCTTATAAGTGTGCCCCCGCAAATTTGCTCGTACTCGTTCGCTGAGTTTTTGCGGTAGATGCCAACATGCCACGGAAATACTCCGAACTTTGCCTCGAATCCGTTCACGACCAACGTGTTACCTTGTGAAATGGGTATTCCACACTCTGACGAAGCAGAATAAATTAAATTAGATCGAATACATTAGACCTTGCTTGAATTAATAACAAGCAAGGCTAATTCATGAAATGTCTGATTCATATTTCTCATAAAAGATATTTTTTTTTCTTTTTTTAGCGACATGCAATAACATTGGTCGTTTCTATGTCTTCACTTTTCTAAAAATTTAATTTATTTAAAAAAAGAGATCTTTCCAAGTACAAAATGCATTTGGGAAACACTTTAAGTAACAAGTATTTGGCTAGTCTGTTGTTTTTTACAAAATTTATTCAGTCTCAATGACCAAAATTTATCAAGAATGTATTAACTGCTGTTATTAATTTTGCAAACGTACTATTTATGATTACAAGCGTGTAAATTAGTCTTTGCTCTGTTCTAAGAATCAGAGCAGCATGTTGGAAACAAGATACGTAAAATCATCATTACCTGGAAGACAACGGAAAAGACGACGGTCCCATAATCCGTCTTCTAGACAAGTGACTGTACGATACGCTGGGTCATTCGTCACGGACAATTTGTAAGACGACTTGCACGACAAAGTCGCCACCGTTCCAGGTTTAATTCGATCGGTGCAAGACACCTCGTTTCCTTGGTACGAGCATAAAATATTCACCGTGGTACTGTTCAATGGTGGACATATCCCTGTTGCAATGAAATTTTGATGAAAGAGAAATATTGGTGAAATATTAATTTCTAAACAAATAATAAAAAGATTCTTTCTATTTTTCTCGCTTTTTACTTTAAATTCAATATTTTTTATAAAAAGGCTTGTTCCACTTATACGAAATATTGTTGAATATATCATTTATTAAGTATTATATTATAACGTTATTATTCTGATTATGTTTGAAATGTCATTATTTAAACTATAGTCATGTGATTCTTAATTATGTATATTTTATACAGGAGAGCTGGGGATAGAAAAACTGCAGCGAAGAGGGAATAATCAATAATTCAAATAACACGTTGGATAACACAGTAATTAATCAATTAATTTACGAAATACCAGTGAATTAAATAAATTTAATCCTATTTAGTTAACTATATAGATTTAATTTAAACAAATGGAGCGAATATTCTCGAATTCGAAATCAGTTCAACTAGAATCTATTACTATCATTCGAGTTGAAAATGGTAGAATGGTAAACGGTAGAACCGAGAAATCTTTATGGCTCACGCTCGTTTCTATCGTAATATATTTCATCAAATAGATATTTCTCGAAAAATTTCAGTTTTATACGTGCGTGAAGTATAAATCATAAGATAGATTTAAAAAAATGTCAGACATGCACCTTGAAATTTTAGCATTTCGTGAGACTAAACCTTTGATGTCGTACAATTATTTCTTTATCTTCCATCGTTTAAATTAGTCAAGTCGCATAGTTAATCGATTCTTTTTACGTTAGCGCTAGATCTCTAACTATTCCAACACAAACACGACAGTAATCATTGTTGCACACATCTAATATTTAACTATTTGTAAATATCATAACTCGTAATAATTACATGGAGACATGCAATCGTTACATCACTTATACGTTGACATAATATAGATTGAATAAAGCGCGACATAAAACAAGGAACTACAGCCATCAAAATCAAGCTGGAATTTGTCGGAAAATAAATTCGTCGATAATTCTAAATCGAGATCTCTGAATTTTCTTTTCCATCGACACTGTTTTACTCTTACAGAAGTCTCGACGTAAATTACTTTCGCTAATTTAGTAAAATCTGTAATCTAATGAACTTACTGAGACACGAGGGCAGGTTGTACCATTTGTCGTTGAAGCAAACAGGAACGGCACTTCCGTTCAAAATGTAATTGTGCCGACAGGTGTAATTCAGAATGCTGTTACTAGGAACTTTATCTCCGGGACGTTTCGGGCAAGGTTTACCACAGCCACCCAGTTCGTAACTTCCACCTTCGGGTTGTTCGGGAAGGACGCAGCCGTTTCCCGATTTTCTACAATGTCCAGCCACGATAATTAACAGTGTCGTAATTAAACGGACAGCAAATAAGAGAATAATTGAATTCGTTACAGCAGAGTTTTCTTTTGCCGTTTCTTAGTTAGCACGTTGACTGTCACACGCTTTTTATATATTTTTCCCTGGGAATAAAATATACTATACTATGACATTTAATTCTTGCAACATATTATATTGTACTGGTGCATGTTATCTAAGACATTTACATTGTAAAAAGTTTTAGTTCATGAAATTTATATCATAAATAAAAAAAAAAGGAAAGTTATTTTAATCATTATCAAAGCTTTAGTAACGTGGGTCATCGACGAGCATTGCGACAATCAACGTGCTGAGTTTCGCTATCTTTGCATTTTTGATAACATTTTCTACGCAAACAGTCGAAAAATGTCGCGTGTAACACGTACTTCTTCTTGGTTCTTAAATATTTTGTCGTGACTTGTATTTATCTTTCATCCAAGTAAATTAACTTACTTGTCACATTCGCGTTCGTCGCTCAAATCGCGACAATCGAATTTATCGTCGCACCTTGCTGTCTTCGGTAAACATTCGCCGCTTCCACAACGGAACTCGTTTTTCCTGTTTTCGAAATGACAACAAACGTTGATTACGTGTTTGAAAACACATGGTGTGCAGTGTATTTCTGTGATTGTATCGTTGCACTTCAGGTAAAGTAGAGGAAGCAGAAACAGAATCAGGGAAAAATTCGAGAAATTTGTCTAACCATTTCGGGACGAATTTTTTCTTCCTAATCATAACGCGTTAATGTAATAACATTAACTCTAATACGGTCAAACTTGAAAAGAGATAGATTAAATGTAATTCTAGAAATAATGACAGGCTAATTTTCGTAGGATAATTTTTAAAGTAAGGGCCATTATTATGTGAGATCCTGTATTGCAATAAATCTTTCTAAAAGCTACCTTGGACGTGCAAGCTGGAAAGAATTAAAATATAAATATATTATATTCCATTATCTGCGCTCTTTTATCTAAAACTTCATAGTATTATAACGTTCACTGAAAAACTAAATCTAGAATCATCATCTGACTGGAATTTTTAATACAAAATTTTCCTCCGCTTCAGATTCATTTTGCTCAATCTAACGATCCAAACTGTTTGCTCTTCGAATATCTCATAACTTCCAACAAAATCCGATACAAAATGAAGCACTTACAATATACAAATTACGAGAATTTAAAAAAAGAAAGGAGAACGATTGTTCGATACAAAATGGTATCGTATAGCGATGTCGGATTTCACGTATCAGTTAACAGGAAGCGAAACTAACGATTCGAAATCAAGCTACAAACGTACACTTGTTTCTATCGCTATTTACCCGAGTAGATCGTGTTCCCCGAATCGAGTTTCCATCAGTAATCTCACCATGGCGCGCGTTTGTCACTTTTAGTTAACTGAAATTCATTAGGACAATTTGGATGGGCGAAATATTTCATAGCCGGATATAGCAAAACTGCCTCGATTGTCGAATACGCGTTTACTGAAAAGCAATCCGCGCGATACGATACCGTTCGTATCGTATGATATCGTATCGTATCATGTCGTATCGTATTTAATCGTTACGAATTTTATTGTTCATCTGTTTGTCATTTGTATCGTATGTCACGCTTATTACGCGATTCCTTCGAATTATACAGATAACGAAAATACAATCTACTATATATATAAAAATAACTTGGAAGTGCAATATTAAAAATACCAAAAACATGTCTTCGTTTCTAAAGTAAAACGTTTCCGTCTATGGATGAATTGATAGATACTTAATTTTTATTTCATGCAAATTATGAAATATTACGGCCGAGTATATACGAGTCCATTTATTATACTTGGATATTCAGACAGACTTATCAACCTGTCAAGCTATACATCGGCTATATTTTTCATTTTGCTTAATTATAAATTAAAATTTACCATATCCCTATTGTCCTACTTTTTTCTTTCGTACTCAATAATTTTATTTCGTATCGACCGAAATTTAACGTGACTATTAGGAATTATAAAAAGAAATATTCCGATTATGGTATAAGAGTGAACAATTTACTTAGATATTCATTCGATTCTAATTTGCGATAATTCCTCATTCCAGAGATGGACTATTATTTTAGACGAACATAACATTTAACATCAGGCTGCCTGCCATCTCTAAATTATTCCAAGTATCTTTCACATAATCAATTCTATAATATTCAGTTGCTACGTGACCGAATCACTAGCTATTCTTGAACGTTCGAATTGCTCAGTTTCACAAGCATATTTATCAACCACGCAATCCAATACAGTCCTTATGATCAGGTCTGTGACTACGCGTTTCAACATATGCAAATACCGTATTACACGTACGTTTGGTATACGGTTTTAAGCTTTCACGTTTCTACACTTTTAAATACAACACTTTTAAGCAACGTTGTCTGATAGAGACTCGATCAGAAAAACCGGCATGTGCATACATAACGCAGTTGTTAAGGTTTATTTTCTATACAAAATTGGAAGTAACAGATGAAGAAATTATTTTCTATTTCATTTATCTTATCTTTCTTCGATATTTTAATCCGTTGCAAAAGGATCAATGAAACTTGAAAACCTCGAGAAATCTACCAATCATATTTTTCATTCTTATTTAGTTGAAGAACAAAACTCACCTGCACCGAGTTTTGTCATCAGAAAATCGTTCATTGAACATCTCAATTTCTTCATCATCACGCGGTGTACCATCTCTCGAAGATGAATCTTTTGACACGTTATCGTTTTTCTGTGGTTTGTCGTTGTCATAATCGAAATTCTGTCTTTCTTTATCAACTTTATTATATAAACCAGGTGGACCAGGAGGTGGACCAGGCTCATGTCCAGGAGGACCACCACCACGGTTTAATCCAGGTGGAAATCCAGGAGGACCACCACCCCGATTTAATCCAGGTGGAAATCCAGAAGAACCACCATCACGATTTAATCCAGGTGGAAGTCCAGGAGGACCACCACCACGATATAATCCAGGTGGAAATTCAGGTGGACCAAGTCCAGGAGGCCCTCGACCACCTGGAGGACCTCTTTGTGCATTAAATTTGTTTCGTCCACGACCAGGAGGATCAGGGGAATGTCCCCATTGTGGGCTTCTTTTCAATCTGCCAGCGTCGTTCTGATCGGCCGCTAACAAGGTAGAAATAATAATTGCATCGTGATGATAAATTTCTAAACGTTATCGTGAGCACATTGTTATGCCGAGCCGGTTCGTGACTGTCATGCGAGTCGCTTCCGGAAGAGGCGTGAGTTATGAAAGAACTCGTTAAAATGTTTACTTCAGTGAGCGTTTAAGAAAAGATAACTAAAGTTTGATGCAATGAATCTTTTTTTAAAGATGAGTGAATTAATTAATCTACCATTCGTTCAAAGACGAACACCTACATATAATTATAAATTTAAAAACATGCTATTTCTTCAAAGTGTATAAGTCTTCGTGTGATAAAAATGATAAACTATTGAAATTCTCAGCTCTGTTTCGTAAAATGGTAATTTTGATTTACAAAGTGTTGCTAAACGTCCAGATCTCTCAAAATGATGCAAACACACATCTGAACTATTATTCATCTCAAAAAATATAATTTCCAGTCACCAAAACTATCTTCACTGCGCTCTTATCTTTCGTTCGCTAAATTCTCTACCCTATATTAAAAAAAAAAGTAAACTTTTCCAAAAAGCATTAACCAATAGCAACCATTTAAAAATAGCTCGGAGCGCAACTGTTGCACTCCCTATGTATCCCACGCACGCCATGCACATGTTTTTGCCCCCATGAAACTCGATGACGATCAGTCATGGAAATCGAGCTTAACATCAGCTACTCACGCGACGCTGATAGATCAGTCAACAAGAAGACCACCAAAAGTACAACGCGCGCATTCATAACTGTGCTAACTCCGCAATACCATTGCGACCATCGACGGTAGTCGAGAAATGACTGACAATCGTGGCGACTTAAAAACCGATTTGTTGCTCGTCCACGGATATCTGGGGCGTGCCACGATAACACACACGAGTTCCAAGAGAACTGGAAACCTTGACAGACAACGATGAACTGGTCGCCTTCACTTCGTGTCGTCACCAAACCGAAAGTCGACTCTAGGATCCTTCGAAAAATATACTACAGTGTAGCGGCTACACGATGACCGTGAACATGTCAGAAAATTCCAATCTGATAAATGTGTGTGTATATACATATATGTTTTTGCATGTAATTAGTTGTGATTTAGGAAGAAAAAAAGTTCGGGAGAAAATAATCGATAGAGGAAGATTTTTTTGAGTGATTTCGTAAAATCGTGTAACTGTTCGTAAAGTGGCTTTCGTGGAATCGAGTGGCTGATTATAATTATCGATTATTGGGATTTTTGGGATTTTTGAATATTCATGGTTTTCCTATTTGATATTGTATTATTTAGACTTTATTTGATTATCTGTAATTGATTGATCTCTTTACGTAATTTGTTTTAATCATCGCTGAAATGTCACAAACTCACGTGATGTTGGTATGTTCGATAAAATGAATAAAAGGTATCCTTGATTGATTATTCATCGAAAACTCGTATAAACAATATTAAAAAATTACCAAATCAATTATCAACTATACGCGATAAAAGTTTCGGCTTATAAACAAAACCGTAAGGCACATTAAAGAAAAAAATAATCACATTTATAAAAAAAAGACTAAGATTATTTAATAGACGTCTGTTGTGTGAAGCTCGAAAAAATGTTTTAAAATGACACTTCCACGAAACAATTTATCAGCGAGCCCACAATCAAACATGCAAATTATCCTTCTATAGATGAATACGAAACAATTCGTGGACGACTATTTTGCATATATATATATATATATACGGTATATATATATATATATATATACGGCATATTCGTAATATAACAAACATACCACTTTAAATCGATTCGTCGCGAATATTCTAGATTCTAGAAGATAAATTCACTGAGAACATTTTATTCCATTCCTGGAGGAGACGATATGGCAATATAGCGTCTAATATGAACTGCTATGCTTGTCTACGATGAAAACAGATGTTTATCGCGTGTACCAGCATTTCCAGAGAAGTTATTAATTCTGAATGAAGTTGTTCAAAGATGATGCGAAATTCGTTGCGCAAGACAGATTGCGATTGCGTAATTCTCTACGTGAATCTGTATCTTCATTGCATCACATATGTATGTATGTATTCGCTTGTACATCGAGTGAATCTGTGTGTTCGTTCGTTAGATTGCTACGAGTTTCAGGCATCTTCAACACAGTCATCGCGATGATTGCGCTCGCTCGAAAATATCGTAGAATGTGTGAATCTCGTTTTAAAAACGAAATAACTAGACAGCGAGTTTGGAAAAAAATTGATTAACGCAATAGCAAATACTAACGAACTCTCGAGAATAATTCAATTTGTCGTGGAAATTCTGAAAAAATGATAGACCGCCGCGCAGTATCATCCAGGGGCATTGAAACAATCGAAATACCAAATATTATATATTTTTTTTCTTTTTTAATAAATTTAGTAGTTCTAAAGTAGAAGCACCGGTAGGTTGATAGCACGATCTCGTGGAACATTTAGAGCACGAATTGAATGCAGCCGTCATGCAAATTGCAAAACAAAAGAGAACTTCATTTCGCCTCGAACAACGACTGAAAAATCGAGTACGACGTTTAAAACGCCCGAAATAATAGAGGGTTGTTTTTTTTTTATAGACATCACGATTCTTTTTTACACTCAGCTGTTGAATAGATTTAAAAAATGAACGTAGTGCTTCAGACACACGGGGCGAAGCATATATACAAAGTACCAGAAGGACTAAGGGAATTGTGCACTGATATCTCTCGGGAAGTAAGCATTTTTACTAAATTCGTAAAATACTCTACGATTTTATATAAAATTTATTACGGTCGCGATAAAATTACAAAAACTTCTTTAATGTAAATCACTAATAATTTCTTTTAGTCATTTTTATAAATACATACATAGAAATTCAATAAAGAAAAAGATATTCATTCGAATTACGTCTAGTTCTTTCTATCTGCAAAACCCATACCTTTTTTTCTTTTTAATTGTTTCTTTTTAATCTACATTCCTAAACGTTGAAAGAAATTCCAATCGCATAACGTGGACAGCACTTAACGTTAACAACGAACTATTTATCTGCATATGTAAGTAGCACATACACATTCTACTGAATGCTGAACGTTTCGTAATAGACTATCATAAAATACGATCATAAATGCAATAAATTCTTCGATTTCCTATCGATGTAATCTCTAATCTCGTGTTAACAGTTAATTCCTAATTTAATAATTGAAACAGGTTCTTCGTTCCCAGCCAGCCAATTTAATCGCCTTTATCGCCGAATACGTGGATACGCTTCTGATCACACGCGAAAACACGAAAGGTACATTTCTCTTCTCGATGTATCCTTCTTCCGATGTATTCTTCCGCAATCTTCTTCCTTCATTACTTTTTTCTTTATTTATTTCTTTATTTTCGGCACGAGTGACCATGTTATTAAAAGTCTATCGTTTCAGTTGCGGTTAAAGTGGTAAACAACATTTTACTTGAGAGCCAGGCCATTCTGTGCATACTTTACCGGACTGGTTTCACTTTGGAGCAGATCGCAGTCGCGGCTCCGCGGATCCAAGTGAATTTTATTGTCGCGTGCTGACCGCTTGTCGATGGCTACGCGATATTTCCAGTCCTTTCTTCCTTTTCCTTTTTCCTTCCCTTTCTGCAATTTTCCTTTTAGTATCTCTCTCCTTTTTATTTTTTTTCATTTCCCAGAAAGCATTCCGCGAGTATTTGGACGAGGTTGACACGCAACCGGTACAGGCATGCGAAGGTAAGAGAACTGGGAATGAATCGTAAAAAGAAACTGGTAGGTAAACGTTATTGTTTTAAGCGACCAGCTGTAACGCGGGCTCGTTTGAGGGTAAAGTTATAAAATGAAGCGGAATAAAGATACGTGCGGCTTTTCGGTAGCCATGATCGTTATCGTAGGAAATTTAGTGATCCTTTAGATCGAAATTTTTTTACGACCCTCGGTTAATGCGAATGGTTATCTATATAGGAGGTAAAAGCTGAGGAATGGCTTGATATGTTAACTCAGAATTATTATATTATCATAAAGTGGATATAACGGGGGTTGTAAAACTAAAAATACCAGTATTATCTACGTCATTTTATATCACGAACTCTCGATGAAAGAATATAATACACGCGATTACAGCAATTGCAGCAAAGTAATATCGAGTGTTTTTAATTGCCCGTACAACTATCTTAAACGTAGATCCAACCTGCGACGAAAAATCTATGATATCGATACGAGATATTCTAGAAGCTACAGGAGCTGTACGAGAAGATGCAGAGCGTGCTGCCACAGTGATACAAGTTAGTGTTTCGATTAAAAGTACTTTCGAAGTGAAATATATTAAAATGTCGGATCGATAAATTAAAATCAGGCTGCGTTTCGTGGCCATTACGAGAGAATGGTGTTGAACGAAGCTGAAGGGAAGATTCAGTGGCAAAGAGCAGTGGGGAATACGCTGGACATCCTGAGAAAAGCTGGTGCCACGCAAGAGGAAATTTCTAAAGCCGCAAGACTCGTAAAAGTAATTTTCCTTTTTTTAACACGGCGCTACTAACAATCATTTGATAATTAATCACGCATAGTTTGCCTATCGCGGATACTACACTAGAAGAAATCAGAGGATCGACGCTCGTAAGATTGTAATCGCACGTCACGATCGTGATATCACGAATTCGGTGTAAATTCTGCGTACGTTGAAAAATTCGACGTTGTTGACTGTTGATGTTCGCAGCGGGAACGGAAGAAGCGCCTCTGAAGAAGGATGAACGTATACTCGAACCCGTGGAAGCTGTTCAAGCGGTCGCTTGGATGGAAATGATGTACCAAGACTCTGGATTAACATTGGAAAAGGCCAACGAGGCTGCTGCAATTATCCAGGTAACGATACGATGCATATGATTCTAGTGATTAACGAGAGACTGCGCATTTTTATACATTTATGGGAAATTTGAAAGTGAAAAAGAGCACAGAATGCATGCAATATGCAAAGTAGGTATAGTACTCGTTATAATACTTAATAGATAAGAAAATAAGTAGGTTCTGGGAAATAGTAGGGTCTACAGTTTTAGCCATATTCATGATAATGAGCATTCTTATCCGCAGCCACAGCAAAATTAATAAATTTACCTAGCTGATCTTAATTCGTTGCTGAATTCACGTAAAATTATCTTATAAAATACGCAATGTCTTAATGGATTTTTTATGGAAATACGAATGATCGATAGATTTACTTTTTTCTTCTTAAAACAGAGAGCTTACAAAGAATATCGTGCGAGAAGACGATGCTACGACGTGCAACAATTGGTGACAACGCAGACAATGGTCGCTGAAGCTGTCGTCGATACGGTACATCGCAAGATTTTTGAAAAGATCACCTCACGCCCAGACATCCCCACTGAATATGGCACTCGCGAGGAAATGATGGCCACGAGCACGCAACTTCAGATTACTTTCAAAGAACATATGAGGATGAGCCGCTTAATAAAAGAAAGTACAGCATTTAATATATATGATACATATACGATACTTATACGTGATACGTAAATTTAGTATTTTTGAAATAACAAGCTAACTGAACTGTTCAAAAATTACACTTTCCCATATGTACATAATAATACTGGTTTTATTTATTAGATGACTTAAAACCTAGCGAATACGAGGAGGACGAGGAAGAATACGAAGAGCAAAGTAACTAGAAAATTTCACTCAAAAAATTAATATAAGAATAATATAAGAGAAAAATTTGTAGAGGTAATTCAGGATTTGTAGAGGTAATTCAGGATTTGTAGAGGTAGTAGAGGATGAGGTAGTTCAAATATCGATATAATATTCTAAGTGTCGTGAGCACTTTATTTGTAATGCCTTGATACAAAGCACAAGTCCTGGTCTATAATTAATCGTGATAAATACGCGCGTGTGTCGAGAAACTTCGTATACACTTTGATGCGTTGATATCTTCGACTGCTGAACTCTCTCGCTTGATAAACTCTCTCGCTCGTTAATTCGCTCGTTTATTTATATCGGTCGGGGGACAATCGGAAAGTTTGAACTCGACTGCGTTTTACGGTTGAAAGTAACAGCGACTTTGTTTTGCCTCGGACTTTGATTATTAATACAATATGTGTGTGTCCTACGATATTGATGCTCCGAGGCAAAACAACAATAAGATTTGAATTTATTAGCGTGCCGCTACAAATTGAAAATTTTAATTTAAAGAAGACGTGGAGGAAGTTGTGCCTACTGAACCTGCGCCCAAACCTAAATATCGCCCGGTAGAACCACGAGTTCTACCATCGAGAACAGAATACAGGGAAGAACCATTGACAGAAGAAGAAAAAGAAGAAGAAGAAACGGAAGAACTGCAAGCGACAGAAACTGAAATTACGGAGCCGTTGACCGTAAGTCCGGATTTACAAACGGAACCCGAAACAGAGCGGTCAGAACTCGTCGACGAAATCGAGGAAGACGAAGGTATTAATGATAATTTTATACGCTGTGCATGGTAATTAATAACGAAATCTTTACAGTGCGTGACACGAAAGAAGATGTAGTAGAGGAAAAAGAAGAGGAAGAAGAAAAGGAAGCAGAGAAGGAAGAAGAGGAGGAAGAAAAGGAAGCAGAAAAGGAAGAAGAGGAAGAAAAAAAGGAAGCAGAGAAGGAAGAAGAGGAAGAAGAAAAGGAAGCAGAGAAGGAAGAAGAGGAGGATGAAGAGGATGAAAAATTAGAAGAAAAAGAAAGGGAAGAGAAGGAGGAAGAGTAGAGAGAAAAGAAGGCAAAAAAAGTAGAAGAAACAGAGCGAAAAGTGGAAGAGATGGAAAAGAAAAAAGGAGAGACGCAAGAGTGTCCAAATGATGCCCAAGAGGCTGGCGGTACAGAACCCGTTGTAGCAGAATGATATAAATGCGCTCGTTTATTAACTTTATTAAAGCAATATACTTCCAAAATAAGTTTATTAACTTTATTAGCGCAATATACCTTAAAAAATAACCATCCGGAGGAGCGACGGTGCGCCAACCTTGAAATTGAACTACTGTTCGAAACTTCTTTGTCCCTTTTTGTGGGTGAAGATAAAAATTACAATGAAAATTTGTACGCAGAAATCTTATAGTGGTTTTAATGTAAATTTGTTAAATACATAGAGCGGTGTCTTCGTACAAAGGCAAAATATATATGTGATATGATCTTTTTTTCTACCTTTTTTGTTAAACTCGAATTTCTTAATAAATAATAACCAATAAATAGCGATATAAATACATCTATAGCAGCTAGCTACTGTATGTAAAAAAAGACGAGTAGCAAACGAACGTGCGAACTAGAAACGATATAAATACAAAAACTTGGTATGAAAAAGTGGAACTCAAAGTGAAGAATCTTCGTTGAATTTAAAACGTGTGTCTCCACGGTGTGCCTTTCGCTGAACAACAAGTACCAGTCTTTATTAAACGAGACTTGAGGTTTTTGAATTGATTGCAATCCCCTTCCCTGAAGATTGGACCGCAGCCATGTCTGCACGTTCTCCCCATCGACACACGATTGTCTCGGAAACGGCATTTATTGCTGCTCGAATATTTCTCCCCTTGTTTCGCGTTCACGATTTCATCCAGTTGACAACTGGTTTCCGAGGTGAACGATTTATCGCATTCGTCTTTAGTTCGTTCGCTCGAGAATTCAGGGCCGCCGAGGTATGTCTTGTGCTTGCACTTTTTATTAGTCTTGTACTTTTCCACCAGAATACACAAAGAGTCCTTGTGATTGATCGTGCCCACGGAATCGTCCAGTTCCTCGTCGTTCTGCTCTTGCACCGTCGAAATCTTTTCTGAATTGTTCGCGCAACACTTATGACTGCAGATAGATTCGTGCGGGGTTTGGTCATTGGAACAGCAATTTCTCCGATTGTTGGAGTTCGAGGAGCAGAGACACGTGTCTGACGCGAGACGCTTTTCCTTTGATGAATAACTGTTTGGAAAAAATGTCAATAAAGATCGTGAACTAACTCTTCGACGATATAATAATATTGAATGATTAAAATTCGTGTCTGATCGATTAATCTATATAATTTGCAAATGTACAACTCGAGTGTACTTTATTCCAAATACATTTTAACCCATTATTCGCTTATAACAAAATTTACAACCCTAGTATTTTTAAATATAGAAGATTTGAATCCTCAATAGGATAAATGTAGAAAATAACAGATAAATATTTCGTATGTTTTACGTTTATCTGCTATCACCAAGTGCACTTTACAAGCACTTTTATGAATGTAAAATAAAAATTTAACGTTACCTACAAACTTTTGTCATATTTTGTCGCTTATAACAAGAAAGGAGTTATAGATAGTCCCATTCTGACACAGTTCTGTAATAATACAAACTAATCCCGTCTTATGCTGTAACCTTATTTTTATTAACCTGTTGTACTCGTTGTCGCAACGATGATGGCAGTGATCGTGAGAATGGCAGCAATAATGACGACTCTGACGATACCAATAATCCCGATGAGGTCGTAGAAGATCAAGAGTCGAATGTTTCGCACAACGGAATGTGCGCGAAATACTAGACGACGATGGGTGGTTATCCTTTTGCGAGTTTCGATGATACGATTTATGATCTCTCCCTTCGGCATTACACTCGTGCTCGTCTTTATCGTAATCTAAACAAGACGAAATTATTAGGATAATTCACGGTAATATAATTCACATCGACAAATTCAATGGCAAATTCGATTTATCGACAACTGCAGATTCAAGAACGCGAGGAACTTTGATTTACTTCGTTTCTCGAACGAGTCGCTGCTTTTAACATTGTCCACTTCGTTCTGATCGTAGCCGTACAGAAGATTAACGGAATCCAATTTAGTGGAAGTTTTTTTCGGGTTTCGTCTTGGAAAATAAGAATATGAGCCACGACAACGACTAGAATTTCGAGGTTCCGTTATGAAACTTTTTATTGCCTTCGCGTTACAACTAAAAAAAGAAGCAAACGAGTATGTGTTACTTCTTTGTATTCTTTTAGTGCTTATACGACAAAATTGATAACCAGATAATAAAATTCTTATTTCATTCTGGTTTCACCGACGTAAAATTGAAACAAAAAAGGAGAAGGTTAAAAATTTCAATTTTGTAAAATTTTGTCCGGAGGCGTGTTGCGATTATCGAACGACCACATCAACAAATTTTCGGGGTAAAATCGCTCAATGTATAATATACAATAAGATATGAACTAGATGTTGACATAATTCTCAGTTTTCAATATATCATTTATAAATTAATGTCTTTAATAACATTCTGAAAATTGCTTGAAGCTAAAAATGATAAGGACTCATAAAATAATATTACGGTTGATTTAATGATATTACTTTCGTCAGTGATTAATCTAAATTGTGAATACTAAACTATACTACATATAAATTCGTGTTGTAATTGTGTGATTTAATTCAGAATATCTCACTACTATCATATAGAAGAATGAAATATTAAAATTAAATTAGAATTTGATATTCTTCTTATAATTACAACGTATTTTTCTAAAATTACTACGAAAACTGTAAACAGCTGGCCACAAGAATATTTGTCAAATTAAAACGTTCCTGATAATCGATTCTCGTGTACAAAATGCGCCATACCTTTCTGTTTGTTCCGATTTAGAAAATTCGCTTTTCTGCGTGATCCCATTGTGCTCTTTGCTTGGGACGATGTCGAGTGCATCTCCAGCATTGCATTGATCGTTACGTTTACGACAACAACTGCAGATTATTGGCTTCTTGAGTAAGTTTTCCTTGATCGAGCCACTTTCGCCGCACTCATCGTTCCAGAATGCCTTTGCTTCCACACGATTCGATCTTCCGTTTGAACAGTTTCTCGATGGAAGCGACGAATTTTCTTGATCGTTTAGCTCCTCGTTTCCGCTGACGCTTTCAGTCTGATTCCAACATTGTCAAAGACAACAATTTGCAGAGAAATGTTATTAAGAACGTTTCAGAAATCTTTGATCTAAATTTAACAATCTAAATCAAGCAGCTGCAAATCCCAAGACCAGGCAATTCTTAAGATCGAACCATTGAATGATATATAAAAAAATTAATTTGGATTTATAACCTGGTTCAATATAATATGACATAAACACGAATACCGAAAAAATTTGTAGAATATTAGCAGTGAAATTACCTTATCGAACTTTGTTTCTTCTATGTTGCTATACAAACCAAAATTTTTCGGAAATTTACGTCGAGCTCGGCGAAAAGCTACCGCGGCTGCGACCAGTTGATGCGAGGATGACGGACAAACCTGGGACATGGCTGAAAAAGTCGTATGAACCGGTTCGAATATTTCCCGAATTTTAAAAATGTCCAATTTATCATTCGGAGTAATTGGTTAAGTTTGCTATGGGGAAAATGGTAATCGACGTTGAAGTGAGTCGCGCTATTTCACGAATAATTTGCAAAAAATCGAATTCGATTCTCCTATCGATGCGAACAATTCGAAACTAATACAAATGACAAGTATAGTACAATAACTAACGACAGTCTTCTATTTATAAATTTAATTTTTTGCATTGAAAAATTTTCGATTCTTAAAACTAAAACTATTGAATGATAATTTTGTTGATTTATATATTTGAAATTATATCACTTAAAAATTAAGATTTTTAAATTAGATAGCCCGTTTTAAATGTATATTATTCCTAGAAAATCTAAGAGTCTTCTGTTAATTGCACCAGCACGATTTTACGATATCTGATTCTATTACAGCCTCTGGCGTGCAGTTCGCTCTGTATAACGATAGAGAATTCCGGCAGCGTACGATTTCATTGGATTTGTATTAAACAGAATTTCGTGCAGTATGAAAACCTAAGCCAATATTCGATCACCGCACATTCCGTATCGAAACGTTTAACGACTTTAATTAGAACGATAGCCGATTGGCAGCAAAAACAGATCTGTTTTAACATCCATTGACTAAATGGAATAGTAAATCTTGTTAATTTCAAGTTTCGTCAAAATGAATAATTGCAAAACAAACATGTGGATCCGTTGAACGTATATGAAAGCTTCTACGTGATATCGGATAATTATTAAGTTAACATTTCATCAACGAAATAAATTTAAATTTCATGAAAGTAAATAGAAACCATTAGAAAGGAAAATTATATTACTCTCTGATAACGTTCTCAGTCTTAAGAAAAATTGCATAGTTAATTATACAAGGCACAATAAAATAATCGCTACTGGAAATGGGTGAAAAATAATAAGAACGAATCTCGTGATCGATAATCAACAGAAAATACATCGTTTCTCGTTATCAGAATTTTAATTAACGATGAAATAACTGAGGAATGTTATTTGACATTGGTTGAAGTTAATTAAAAGTGCGCTGACGATTTTAAAAAATTAAGGACTTAATATCATTCAATAAAATAGTTCCAAAACTCTTGCAATTTGATTACATCAGTATATCAAAGTAAAACAGTTGTAATTTAAAGTAATAGCTATTTGAAAATAGCCATTACCGTACATATATGAGGATCAACTACTTTATTTCTTGTAAATGTTCCAAGCTAACCCGATGTATAAATCGTTCGTCCCAAATCGTTTCCGTGAATTATGCCATGGCAAATTCTCAAATTATTGTGTCCATGGGTCAATGTACACGCCAGCAGGGGATCTTATACAGACTACAATTCCCATTGGTATGATCACTCGTTCCAGATAGAAGTAGCTTGTCAGTTCATGCGACTGATACGAGCATAAAAGATAATGCGCAATTGCGCAATCAAGAGCGGAGTATGGTATCCTATTTATTAATAAATTGTAATAAAAGTAGCGAATGAAGATACTTTCTTCTAAATAAATTATTAAAAATATGTCTAAAACTATTAATTCAGAAATAACATTCTGTTTAGAGATATGGATATTTATGTAGTATTAGATCTTTTAGATCTAATTAAATGAGTTATACGTGAGTTATACATAAAGAAAAATATCCAAAATACAAAGAAACTATTGCTATCAAATTAATTTATTGAAAAAGTTACTTTTTATCGGAAAGTTATATTTATAACTAAATCATAAAAATATAATGACTTAAACGAAAACAAAAGATTTCATACATCGATCAGAATTCAATAGATTCGAGCTTGACGCTTTAAACTTATAAGGATAAAATATCATAGTGCATCAAGAATCACTTCATATAAACACGAATGATGATAATTGATACTAACCCTATTTACTTAATCGTTAAATCAAAAATATTGTACTATAACAGCAGTTAATGAATTTACATTTTGCTTTGACAGATTCGTATGAGAATTACGAAAAACTTTCACATGAACGAGACATCCGCGATTTTAATATCAACGCCTGGTAAAATTACAGGCAACGATTTATTCACGTTTGTATAGAAACTCGTATACACCATGGGGATACACTATCTTAGATAGAAATACGGTATGTATAAAGTATGCCAACAACAAAAGAAGGAATAGACGCCTATACGATAAATTTGAGACTGGATTAATTACGTTCTACGAATACAAAAAATTATACTTCTAAGTCCTCGTGTGATTATGTATGTGCGTGAATACTAAAGCAATTCTTGGAACTAATCAGAATCGTCTCTTCTTGTATGCACCCGCCACGCTTCCAACACATATATACTCATTCTAGCAAATCGCGAATCACATTCGCGGTCTCTGCGTTACATGATTACGCATCATAGATCAAATTCCTTATCTCACTGATCACGCGCATTGTTCGTTCGTAACGCTGCATTTATAAATTCGTTTATACTATCATTCGCTATCTAAACCCTTAAGACATTCGCTATAAATAATTTGTAAAATATACACATTTTTTACAGAACAGCATCTTTGCAACGACACATTAGCAATGAAATAGTTACTATCGCAAGGAACAATTCGATAAAGATAAGATAATGCAATACCATCCATTTACGTTCATTATGCTCTTTAGAATCAACGACATTCGTATAAATTTATTGATAGTGACAAATTTATTGATAGACACGATGTGAAATCGGACGGACTGCATCAACCATCTTTTAAGGTACTAACGTAAGAACTCCATTCGTATTTATCATATTTTAATTCATCCACGGTGGACAGGAAGTCGGTGGTTGATATGTCTGTGAAATTGGCACCTGATAATGCTGCACATTTTGAGGAGGATGCTGCGGTCGCTGCTGATGATGCGGCGGTGGTGGTGGCGGTGGATTGCAAATGGATTGCATCAATGGGTGTGAATTGTAAGGAGGAGGTTTTGTCGTATACGGTGGCATTTGATTATACTCAACATTCAACGGATGCTCCAATATCGCATTTTGTATAGGCGAACGATTACCTTCAATGTGTCCTAGATAATTACGAAAACATTTAATCATTATTCTATACACCGAAATTTAGGAGTAAAATATAAAAAATGAACACTCTTGTAAAGAAAATTACAAATAAATGAAGAGCTATTTCAAAACATAATGAAACATAAATGATTATTTTAAATAATTTGAAAGCCACATTAATTGTAGGCGTACAATTTTAAAAGCTTCTCTTAGATATTTATTAGACATAATCAAGTGTTCCATATTAAAATCGAGACATAATCATGTGGATTTTATTTACAAACATATACAACTATACAATTATCGACAGTATCGTTATTCGTTGTGAATACCTCTGGGTCTAATTTGTGGTGGTGGCATATTTGTTGGAGGTAATGTAGGACACACTCCTTGATGCTCTCCATCCCTTGGCATTGGTGGTGGTCTGCCCCATGGAACTCTAACATGATGTGTTTGCCATGGTGCCTGTGGTGGAAGTGAAGGAGGCAGAGGCGGTCCTCCAGGATGTATGTTTATCGAATCTCCGATCGGATTTTGCTCATTTCCTATTACATACATTTATACATACAATGAAATTTGTTCTCCAGCTTATAGGAAACATAAAAATAAATATACCAGAACAAATGTTAGATATACCTGTATTTATGCCTGCAGTTTTTTGATCCAAGCTGCGTTTCTCACCTAAATAATGAAAATTCATGAAATGAAATAAAGTACATATACAAGATGATGTGGAATAACTATATGTAAAGTATATTATAAAATTAAATATGGCAAATAACGTGATGAAATATTGTAATACAACTATTAATTAATGATAAATTAAAAATAAAATAAAATTATAATATATCCTTTCCTTTTACTTAAAACTCAAGCTACAATTTGTTAATATGCAGATTAAAATATTAGTTGATTTGTTTAAATCAATACTGCGCAGTGATAAATTCTCTAAGTATTTCTTAAAGTTCTACGGAACACTAACAATATTTCACGCTGTTCACCATTTCTTAAGAAAGAAAAAAAATAGTGATTATGACGACTAAATGCATCTGGAAGCGCATAATAAATATATCCATGACATTAGGTCACGATTGCTGTAAAGCCTCCTTAGTTTATGTTGTTTGTTTCATTCGTGATCTGCAAAATAAAATTTATTATTAAAAATTTGTTTTCATCTCCATCACCCAAATTCCTGCTTTAAGACATCCATCAGATTATTATTCAATTCACTGTAAAACAAATGATGAAATCAATTGCATACAATTATTTAACAAATCCAACATTTTTACTCTGTAAACTTTGTACACATTTATAGAAAAAGCTACATTAAATAATTTGTAAACACCATGAATCATTAATGTCAATATGACAGGCTGCTGCTCCATGTATTCACATGTCCAGCGTCAGAGATCTAATTCCAAGATACATATCCCTGGCATTTCGACTTGTTAAACTTAAAATACTCATATTAAAACATAGAATGCATTTCAACAGAACACGAACGATAATAATTATAGTTAATACTGGTTAAAAGTAATCACTGAAATATAAAATCACTTCATTGCACAGAGATCTGAAAACACATATACATACTTTAATAAAAAACATATGAAAAAGCATTAAAATTAGGATGCTTAAGTTAACTATTTTAATTATATAATATAATGTAGCGAAAGTTTTGTTAATTCTAAATAATAACAAATAAAGATAAATGGAAAGCAATCTATCTGTGGTATCGTAAACTTCGTAGACAATTCCGGAAGTCTATCTGCAATGTGTCCGGATGAGTACATGAAAAAGCGAATCGCTAAGACATATGGATTAAGAGTAAGGGCAAATTCGTATTGTTTAGTAAAAAATATATTTACAGTAAGTAATGTACTACAAGCTAAGAGTATTAAGAAACAATGCTAGATACCCATCTGAAATGAAAATATAAAGACAGTACTGAGTTATAAATATAAAAATTATTAATTCCGACTAATTCATGTAATGAAATTAAAATATTTATTTTGAAGAAATATATGTACATTATTAAATACATTCAATATATTGCACTTAATCATTATTATCTATGAAGAACTACACTCGTGTTAATTTTCAAAAGGTATCCAGCATTCTTTCATTTTGAATACTCTTAGTTACAGACCTTGATGTGGAGGTGGCATTAGCAGCTTGTTTCGATCTCCATGAGGAAGGCCTGCAGCTGCTTGTGATGGACCATGTAAGACTTGTTGCTGTCGATCACCTTCTCTGCTTAAACAATTCAGTTTCAAATTATTAATTCACAATTGATGATTATAAAGTAAACATTTCAAAATTTAAGCAAATATCACCTGATGCACAGCCATGGATATTTCTGAAATGTTAAAAGCACCTGGTGTCTCCAGGTTATAGTTAATGATACCAAACTTTGTCTAAAAAGTACTTAATTGTGTTATAACTTAATAGCACAGAATATTATACTAAAAGAATTAGATTACTCTTTACACAATTTATAAATTGTAATTTTAGTATTGTAATTTTAGTATTGTAATTTTATTATTGTAATGTCATTTTATTATTTTCATTGAGAGTAATAATAACAAAATAAGCAATACTGACAGTGTATATATTTACAAAAAAATTTACCAGAAGAAATATATAAATACCTAAATATTTTTTCTCTGCATAATATTCTGTGAAAAAATTAGTTATATTCACAATCATTTACTTTAAACATTTTGATTACTCGGATCTATCTTTATACTAATTTTATACTTTTTTACAAGTAAAAAACAGAATAAGTATATTTGAAAATAGTTTGATTGTGAATATGTAAAATTTTTTATACCAAATTATAGTTGCAAGAATAAATTGATGTTCCTTACTCTATAATATCAAATATATTTTGCTTTTTTATTTTTTATTTTATTTTATTTTTTTCTTTCATTATAATTATAAATTTGTGAGTAAGGAACAACTAAAAAACTTCCTGCTATCTATTGAGTTTGGTACATCTTGATCAAAGCAGGTTTCTGAAAAAAATTTAATTTTATTGAATTGCATGTGTTTAAGCTTACTATAATATAAAATAAAATGACTATATATAAGTTACAATTTTTTTTCGTATCTAAGCAATGAATTATTAAGCAGCTTTCACAAAATTAGAGATTCCATCACAGTTGGTACTAATACAAAATGTAATTGCAAACATTAAATGTGTATACTTATACATATTTCTTTTTCAGCTTTAATATTAATCAGACACTATAAATAAACATGTTTATTTTGTATTTTAAATATGTATTTAAATATAATTGAGGTTCATTAAACCTGCTTTATTCACCTAATAAATTTTAGTGTTCTTGCATATTGCAAGAAACTTTTACTTCATATGTATAAATGACATAACTATATCTAATAAAAGTAAGTGAATAAAAGTTTCAACGATTTTACTTACCCTGTTCCATGACGCTGAGCAGGTAGAGGACCACACTGATAAGGTGATGTTTCCTATTATAATACAAAAGTTTATTTGAGTTTTTAATGTCTTATACAGTAGTAAATTTTTATTTTATCAGACATGAATTCTAAAAACTAACCGAATTTGTTTCAACGTCTGAAAATCTTCTTTTTACGCCATGAGACTTTTGTTCTGGGGAATCAGGCTTTTGCTCAAACTGTTGAGGTGGTGGTTGAACTGTATAATGTACTTGAGGAGGTATGTGACCATTCTGATATTGCATATGCTGTGCATGATACTGTATCTGTGCTTGAACTTGCGGTGGAGGTACATTATGTAAAGGTATATTTGCGGGTGGCATCTGAACCTATTAAATTTTACATTCTTATTCATATATACTTTAATTCATAAAAATGTATACATACTATAACATTACCTGTAGTTGTCCCTGCGATTGCATCATTTGTTGCGGTTGTTGTGCTTGATATAGCCATGGAGCATTTTGTGAAGAAGGTGCTTGCGTCGGCGGTGGAATACTAGTAAGAACATTCATAGAGTTTGACATTTGAGCAGCAGGCGGTGGTACAATTTGCGGAGGTGGTACTGGTTGTGGCTGTGGCCCTTGATCCACTGGTCCTTCTTGTTGATGTTGAACCTCACCTCCAGGAGGAAGAGGATGTTGTTGAGGATGTTGGGGCGATTGAGCATTAGGGACCAAAAATGTTTGCGTAGACGGAGGAGGTACTTGTAAATGAAATTGGGGAGCATGACCTTCAAACTGTGGTGGTAACATATGCTGAGCCACAGCCTGAGATTGTTCATGATTTTGCTGCAACTGTGGTGGAACAATATGCTCCCCAGGTTGTAACACAAACTGTGTTTGAGATTGTGATGCAGCTGCTTGCACCTGCTGATATTGTATTTGGTAAGTTTGTGGTACTGGAGGTGGTGGTTGATTTGGCGGGAAGTTTGGCGGAGGAAAATGAAGGTGTAATAATGGTGGAGGTGGTTGTTGAGTTATGTTAATTGGAGCTGCTGGAGGTGGCTGTTGTAAATTCACGTTAACAGCTTCGATTATCCCTTGTGGCGGTGTAGAAGGCCTTTGTACATTTGGTTGTGTATAAACATAAGAAACTGCACCATTAACTGGCGCACTACTACTTGTAATGAAGTTTTGTTGAGCTGGACTCTGTGGCGGTGGTTGACTCATAACATACATTTGGGCTACAGGTTGCGGTGATGATTGTGATCCAGGTTGAATCCCTTGAATTTGTAGCGGTTGCCCAGGATGAATTTGATATTGCACTTGACTGACTGTTGATGGAGGACCAATTAATTGTACTTGTCCAACTGGCGGGGGTGGCATAAATGTTTGTATTTCCTTCAAGCAAAACATTCCATTATAACAGAACTAATATTAGATTTAATAGGTAGTAAATAAATCTATAAATTTGTTTGTTTGTTACCTGTGTTTGTGGTGGTGGTACCAATGGTCCAGAATGGGGTGGAATGTGGACTCCAGGTGGAGGAACTGTTATACCAGAGCCTGGTGCACCAGTCACTGTAGCAGTGAGAATGGTTGCTGGCAATGTTACTACACTACTTTGTGGGTGTTGTATAATATCTGTTAAGAATGATTTGCGACAATTACAGACAGAATTTCTAACAGCCATGAACTATTAGTGTATGTGCTCTACCTTGATGTTGTATAGTAACAACATTAGGCTGTCCCAAAGTACCAATGTTCATGGTTTGAAATTGTGCTATAAAAGATGAAAGTGATAACAAATGAAAATCTATAATCACATTTAATGTTTATAAAATGTAATTGATTCATACTTTGTGGCATTTGCGACTGTTCTATAACTTGCTGTGATTGTACTGGTGGTGGTTGCTGCTGTATATATGATTGCAATTCCGATTGCATTGTCTGGATTAAATTAATTGCTAACTGTTTTGCATTTTGTAATGCTTCTGGCTTTGGATGCCTATACAAACAGAATGTATAATATAATTAATTATTATAAATTCAAAATTATTATAAAGAAAATGTATAATTCATCTTACTCTATATACAAATGCAGTGGTTCTGGAGATTCAGTGCCTAAAACAGGATCAATGAATTGCGACCCTCTACCCCTTAAAGTTATATTTGCACCTGTTTCACCCCTAATGTATAATAGATTTGCTCCACCTGCACCTATAATTCTACCTCTTAAATCAAATCCTTCTGGAGCATTTTCTATCCCAACACAGATTTTTTCCTATAAAAATAATTGTGTTAATGACAATAAAAGACATATATATGCACATAGTAACTATGCATAATATAAAAGTACTGCATACCACAGATGTAACTCCGGAATGTAAACTCATAAGAGGTGGCGGTGCATTAGTAAATCTACTTGGCCTATTTAAAGAACTTTGATGTTCTGTTTTAATAATTTCATTAATTTTTTGTATAGCCGCTGTAAAGAGGATAAAATCCTAAATTATTAACAATTTGCAAAAGAGAAATAAACAGAAGTAAAGCAACATACAATCTACATTATGTTTTGCATGCCCTTGTATATAAAGATACAAAGGTCGCTCATTAGGGCAACGTAACTTCTCTTGTTCTGTCATAAAACGTCCACGTGTTGAAACAGTAGCACCTAAAAGTTAGTTAACATGTCCAACATAAATAATTGTTATATAAAATAGATTTAAGTAACATGTAGCATAAAAAGTTCCACAAGAAGATATTATAAAATATAAAAAATATACCTGAGTAAGAATTAATTTCATCTTGTATGTAACCCTTCGTAAGCAGTGTGCGGGCACTAGGTGGTATTTCATTAATTTCAAACTCTGATGTATATGTTTCCCCATTTTTAAAGGTTGCATTTGAAGTTGTTAACTATTTGTTGTAGAAATAAAATTAACTTAAAAAATACTTATACCAAAATTAAATTATTTCATGAACATACCTTATTGTTTGAATCTGAACCCCTTAGTTTTCCTTTAGCCATAGGGATAAAATATATACAACTTTGCCGAATATCTCTTTTTTCATAACGTCAACACATACAGAAGATTAACGTCATTCGAACATTTTTCACTGTACTAAAAAAAGTAAATAAATGATTGTAATATCTCCATTACGATACTTCCTTTTCTAGCTGTAAGTAAATCACGTAAATGGTATAAATTTTAGGTTATTACAGATACATAGTAATAAATTTCCAATTAAACACCAATGACTTGAATTTTATTGCTACACATACCGTTATTTACTAAATCTAAGAGTGATTTACGATTTCACATGACAAACTCGCGATCAAAATACTTAACAGCGAATTAATTTTAAAATGATATCGCAAAATTATTAATCGGTACTACAAATCACTTACTACCATTTTTTAGTACTCTATCGTTGTGTGAGACGCTGTGACAGTGACAGACTTGCGCGTATTAGATAAAGTTGCCATGTTAATTTTACATATATGAAAAACAAAAGATTATGTAACTAGACAAGTAATATTTTCAATTTTCCATGTATTCCTTAATTATGATTTTAAAAAATTTTACGATAAGTTATTATAGATTTTATCCCCTTAATCGAAGTAGCATATAAAGTATTGGAAATATTTTTTTATATTACACACAGTGAATATCAAGATTAAATTAAAATTAAAGCATAGTTTTCCAGAATGTGTTTAGAGGAAAAGAAAGAAATAATACAAGGAATTTTTTATTGAATAAATAGTTTATTTAATTTTTTCATTATAATATGTGCATCTTCTTATTTTGTAATATAATTAAAATATAAATAATTGCGTGCTATGGACAGAAATATCGCGCCGACATACATATATATACTTCGTTTATTGTGCAAATATAAATAAATCATATTTGACTAGTTTGCGCATTTAATTAATATAAAGAACAGCTTGAAAAATTCATTATGTACTATTGTTACAAAAAATGCGTTAATCTTTCTTAAAATATTACATTTACAACTCCTAAACTTGAATAATACTAAAAAAATAACAATATATTGTTTCTATTTAGTTATTATATGTACGTATTTAGATAATACATAGCTTCCTACCAAAAATTATAGACATTTTTATTAATAATTCTTCTAAAAAATATTTGTTAAGCTTTAAACTCTATTATATTGTTTTCTCATGCAGAATATAATGATTTTGATTATTTATTTGAATTTTACATTATTTTATATATTTCTCAGGAAAAAAGTTATTTGACAGAAAGACAATGAAAATTCATCTATTATTTTGCCACATAAAGCTTAACTATTATATGTATAAATATACCACTCATGTACATATTGTTTGAAGAAATAGAAAAATAGATTGTCCTTAGTCATAAATATATTAATATTTGTAACTTACTCAATGTATGGTTACCTTCTCCAAAATTACTTTTTGAAGAAATTTGCCATTAAAATAATTAATTAAAAATAAGTAATTTAGTTCAATTTTAATTTTACATCAGTGGCACGAATCAGTCTCTTCTCCCAATAAGGCCCTTTTAAAATCTACAAATTCCACTTTCAATATTTTCAATTATAAATATAAGATATAAAACATTTTTTAACTTGCAGTACAAACAGAGCTTAAAAAACTTTTAAACATGCTCATTATGTAAACTGCATACAGTTGTAATAAAATATATAGTTGACAAAGAAACTGATATATAACATTTGTTATACAAAACAATTTAATGTAATAAGATCTGAAAGACAATGAAGCTGATAAAAAGGAATGTCGTTATTATGTACATGAGTTATTAAGTGTAAAATATAAGTTCAGGAATTTGTCCTTCATCAGTAGATGTTCCATTATTATCTCCAGTCTCAATACTAAATTCAAACTTAACTTTTCCATTCCCTGAATCACTATCCACCATGACTGTTTTTAAACCCTTAGTTCCAAAATGAGAATAGGGGCCCTAAAATAGAATGCACAATGATAATCAACGTAAGAATACATTGAAAATAACTATCATATACCGACCTTAAATGTTGCTGATGCAGTGTAAATTGTATTTGGTAAAATTTCTGCTAACTCTTTAAACATTAATCGATAAGTGTATTTTGAACCATCACAGCTGAAACTTGTTGAATTTGTAGCAATCACCTTTCCAGAAGCAGTATGTATCAATTCTATTAATACTTCATATATAGCAGAGCCATGCATACTACCATAGACACCATAGCCAATAAGAAATATGCGTCTATCAACGCTAAATCTAAAAAAGAAGAATCTATCTAAATTATATAAAATACTATAAACATGAATTTCTCTTTACGTTTTGTCTTGAAAATCACCTTATACGGTCACTTGTCCCATTGTATCCCCATCTACTTTTGGTATGTTGAAATCTGCATACAGTTTGTTCTTTACCAGTCATGCAACAGCGAGGCATTGTTTGAAATCCTACCACTGGTTTGGGATTTAATATAAAATATGAGAATAAAGAAAGAACCTAAAACAAATAGTTTTTAAATAAGTAATTTCATAAATATATATAGGATATATATTAAATGATACAATTGATACTAGCTTCTGAATAATTAAGAAGTCCAGATTTTGCTGGGCCAGCTGTAAATTCTTCTTTTGACATTAAGGGAAAACGAATCAATGAAAAAGCACTACCCAAAACAAACCGCTGATTTTCTGGGGTAACTGGTAAACGATGCCTTACACATTCTGCTTCTGACCATCTATTCAGATGAAATAACAAATAATTATACATACGCATATTCATCAAATATCAGATACTTCATATATAATACTGTTCTACCTTAAAACTGCTTGAAATATTTTAGATTCTCTAACACGAAGGGTGTCTCTTTCCAAAACAATTTTTAATGTATCAATATCAATATCTGTAAATCCATCTGCATTTAAAGCTTCTGTGGTAAATCTATCAATAGTATCCAAACATACTGCAGCCAGTTGTGATTCATCAAAAAGTCGAGCTTGCGTTAAGAGCAAAAATGCATTATCACTGGTTAAATTATTTTTCAAATAATCCACACAGTGCTTTTCTAAAGCAGACACTGCATACTTTTTAGCTGTATATAACGTAGTCATCACAGTTTCAGGATCTATCTGTATCTCATCTGTATATAAAAAAAGAAGTACTGCCAAGAAAGCAGCAGGTTCTACATCAGGTACTTCTATTTCCGAAGAAGCTGTTGCAAGTGTTCCATTAAACATTGCATCAAAAACGGCACTTCCAGAAGACAAGACTAGTTTATGAGCTGGTATACGCTGCTTTTGTACTCCCCTTCCTACTATGAAGCTTACGTCCGACAATATTTCATTGTTAAAAAGAAAAACAATTCTTTCACGCATTGTTGCTTTTGTACCTTGCCAATTATAAGCCACTGTTGCCTGACCATTCGTAGAAGTACTTTCCAAAGTAGCAGTATCTTGAGATATTCCTACCAAATGCAACGTATTTGCTACATTTGTTGGAGGCCTACTAAAAAATTAATATCAAGAAAATTATGAAAATGTTGTTTATAGAAGTATTATAATAGTAATTGATTTAAAATTGATCACTTTTAAGAAACACGAAAGATTTATTAAAGTACTTACTTATCACCATTCGATGATGAAGACTCTCCAGCTCTTGCTGTTGATGAAGTTGATTGATCTTCATCGCAAACGAAATTAAGCGCACGTCTGGCACGTGAAAGGATAACATTGCCAATAGGTTGGGTATTTCGTACAGGTTCTGGAGACGAATCGCCAGATACAACGAGATTTACATTCTGTTGAAGTTCGTCACCGTCTTCTTGACTTAAGCGCAAATTATGCAGTCTTGACACGACAGTTGGCACATCGCTCAAGGGAGATTCCGAGGACATTTTCACACAATGAAACCGATTATTTTTGATGTATTATCCCGTTTCATCGAAGTATTCAGAATCGTGTCAACAAAAGCGGCACGATCATTCACATCAGTTCGTTGGTCTTGTTGCGCTCATTTAACGTTCTGCACAAATGAATATCAAAGAATTGGACATGATAGTATTAAAATAAATGATTAAAAACTAGAAATGTCATTGTATAGACAAAATTTTTTCACCTGTTCACTGGCAGGTACCACTCATAATGGCTACATACATGTGCTTTGGCGAATGGCACTGAAATAAATTCTGCTTGCTAGATTGCCAGTTGCCACAGACTATACCGTAGCGTCCGTATCTATTACGACAGGATATTCATGCATAGGTATTCGATCGCTTATAGTATAGTTAGTGCATCTACAACGCAAATACATACTTACTCTATTCAGAAGTACGTAATGAAATCAATGCAATTAACATTTACTCGAGATAAACTTTCATGAATTTTTACATGATGTTCATAATTATTTCTATATTTATTAGATAACAAACAAAAGAACGAGATGTTGAAAACTGTTATCTACGTAATTGACTCGTGGTTTGCAAATATAGTTCACGTTATTTCTTGCAGAGGACGCTGTAGGTATTAAGAATGCAATGGATAATTTTTTGATTCATTAAAATATTATATTGTATTCTAATATTAATGCTAATTTTGTAAATATGAATAGTTTATCAAATTTCCTGCAAATATAATAGACTCACTAGTTACAATCATATCTTATAATATCTTCGCAACGTTTTAAATACAAACATTTTAGAATCCACTGAAAGATTCACGCTTGGTCAAGGATTGTAATTGTTCGCTCCCGCGATGTGTGATTGAAGGGGATAGATTGATGACGATTGACTGATTGTGATTTTTTAATATATTCACGCACAAAATTGGTGTGTGTATGTCTACAGAAATGCGCAGCGATGTTTTTATCATATGTACTTAAATGGTTTTGCGACGTATGAAGCAATTGGGAAGCAATTTATAACAATTTAACTTGACTTTTCTGAGATATGATTGCAGTTTCGCTAAAATGCACTGTTTCAGCATTTTTAATTGCACGTTCACTTTCATTGCACGTTATGCCTTTAGAAAAGGTATCGAGGCTGGGTTCAGTATTATGCGGAGATGTACGTCAAGGTGGTAGAATGTACATCCCTGTGGAATATCCGATGGAGTATAAGTGTATGAGTTATATCTCAGGAACCATTAGTTACCATAAGGTCTCAGCTATTGAGCTGTGGAAAAGTACTGTGAGGAAGTTAAAAATACATGATACTGCGAATCCATTAAATTACTCATGTACTTTTGTCGTAGTACATTACGGTCGTAGCAATAAAATTTCATTTTTCCGATTGTTCTTAGTGGCATAAATCTGCCCGGCCTAACGGAATCTTCGGTACATCGCGTTGTAACGCGTTATAATCAACACATATATTTAATAAATTAACTAATAAAGAATTTGTAATAGAAAAAAGAAAATATGATTATGAATAAAAATGTAAATCAATTACTGCATTCAGCGCGGGAAGAGAAATAACGAATACTTTTATAACAATTGTATTAATATCATTTATGTACAATGTATACATGGCATACAGAAAACAAATCTGTAAGCCTAATGCTTGATTATAATACATGAGTGTTATCAAGTTGAAACCACTTGTTAGAATATTAATACGACAACTACAGTGATAGAAAAAGAGAATATGCTTATTGGAAAGGTTCCTCGCTAATTAAACGTACGACGTAATTTACTATAGTACATTCATAAATATGTTAAACTAAAAAAAACTGGTATTATAATACGTTCATTATTTAATCTAATTAATACGATTTTAACTATTTAAGTACAACATTCTCGAACGTTTTTAGTTCTAAATGTAAAAGTTATTTGTCTTATAATTTATACATTACACTAATATAACGCATAAAAGCGTATTTATGTTAATGTTTATGTACTTTTCTATATGTACAAAACGACAGATAAATCAGTAAAGTTTTATTAAAATAATGGCAGCTTTCTATTTGTAACGTATGCGTTAAATTAATGTAAACTTTTTGTCTATATATATGTTTAAAAATTATCTTCTCGTATAAAAGTACCTATATATCATCATACGTAAAATAAATTCTACATATCCTGTAACTTATATTTTAGATTATACAATAAGTTTCTATTCTTTTCTTCTTATCATATATTCAGATTTATTAATAATCGTCATGGTTACTAGCTAATGCAACGTTTTGCTCGTTGCACCCTCTAATTCTTCTAGTCAGTGCTTTAAAAGATAAAACAGACTTAATCGCTTAATTAAATAGGGCTTTATTACGTTAAATAAATTTAAGCAGTTTTTTGTTTGGTTCTCGTTATCCATATATAACGAATCATATCTATCGCAGATCTATGAAACATAATACGTTATACCTTGCAATTAGAGATAAAATCTATAAATATAAAATCTACCTCTCCTCTCTAACTTAAAAATAAACGTAACTTTAGAATGTACATGCATTATAGGAGCACACTATAATAACTGGCCGCGGGTGAAAATGAAAATATTTCCTAAATGTTAAATACAAATTTAATCGAGACATTCGTCTGCTACTAATACAAGACAATGTATCAAGTACGCTTCCTCTTTAGCATACGATTACATTTCTGAAATTACAATAACAATTTAGAAAACGCAGATATTCAAACATCTTTCACGTTCAACTCTTTGAATCGTAATATCAGTCTATCCACTATTTATTCATTCGAAGGAGATTCTACTGACTTTGTTGTACTACTACACTTTATATTTCACCATTATCTAAAAATATCAATCTTACTAAAAATAAGCGGAATACAGTTTGGCGGAACCTCCTCTCTAGAACCTTATTAATATCTTATCATACTCTTGAATTAGTTTGTTATCTACTTATATGTATATAATAAATACGATAATAGAATCGTTCTAAAATAATAACTATCGTCGATGATCTATTGTTAGAAACGATACAAGCTTCCATCAAGGCACTTTTAACATAAAAAAAAGTACTTTTAACGATAATATTCAATCCTCGTTAAAAGAGAGAACCCTTCCATTGGTAACATTTTAATCCTGTACAATCCGAAAAACGAATACTCTCCATGTCACATTAGATTTTGCATCGGTTTGGAACGCGTTTCGATCGGATCGCAATCTTCTTTTTATCGGTGGTATCGCGTGCACGGAGGTAGAGGGATCTGTTCTGATCCCACGGTAATACAGATCTCAGGTCTCCGAATCCAAATCTTGGTCCCTTAGCTTGCTCTTCTTGTACTTCTTCTTTTTCTTCGGTTTCGGCATGACCTCGCAGCTGCACCCACTTCGCACCTTAATGTAGTCCAACGTCCACATCGATCCACCCACCGTGTTCCCGGGAAACGTAGGGATCATGCGTTCTCTGTGCCGATGCCTCCCGCGTTCCTCCTTTCCGCCCTGTGAGCAGAACACGTTCTTCAAGTGGATAATATATTCTTTTACATTAAAGTCGTGTTGACTTGCCGAAACCTCGGCAAGAACAAGAACAAGAACAAGAATAGCTAGTTTTACACTTTCGCTATGATACTCTAAGAACTGATGATATTTTTGGCATACAATTTGAAGTAGTTTCTGTTCATACTAATATCTACATATATGTATTATAATAATTGTCTGTATAATATAAAGTTACTGTTTTTGAGATGATTAGATCGATGACTGTACTGATGAAAACTGATTTCCATTCATCCTATTTTCTTCCATCGAGGAAAAACGTGGACAATACTGTCGTTGAAAATAAGGACAATTTTTTAATCGGTTTTAAGGTTTAAATTTGTTCTCCGATCTACCGTTAATCGAACCTTTTAATCGCAATAATATTAACACCAAATCAGTTTCACTACCATTGTAAAGATAGTAAATAAATTAAAAAAATATATGTATAATAATAGACGAATTAGATTCTTTTAATCTCTGGTTCCATTTAGTAAAAATCGCTCGAAATACGTATCACGGGTAACGAACACATCGCACAGCATCGACAGAAAAGACGCACTCGCGAAAGCCTAATGGAAACTAGATCAGGATCACTTTACATTACGTACCGTCGATCCAGAATTTTCAATGATAGCGTAAGTGTATGAGAACTTCTGCACACATCTGGACTGGTTGGTGAACTTCCGGTCGATGAACCTGCACGGCTTGTCGAGGACGTCTGGCCTGCAGGAGTACTCGAAGAACCTCTGGGCGTTCTGACCATCCCGATACAGCTGGACGTACATGTTTTCCCGATTTCGACCGCCGACCGGTTCCACCATTTCCTCTACCGTAGGGCAGCAATCAACTGGAAGGCCGTCCTCGCCTCCTTCGTGTCGTAGAATCATGTTCATCTCTCGATAAGTCATCCGCTTGGTCGTGTCCTCAAAGGTCTGCGTCCTGCAACATTCAGATGACATTTAGACAAGATTCAAACAGCCATCGAAATTTCACTGAGCTATGATAGGAACTAGAAAAAGTTGAAGGCCGGTCGAAGAATTCAAAACCGGCGAGAATGCACACCATTCAAAGCAAAACCAATCGAAGAACTTGAAACCATCGAGGCTTCGCTACGAGCTATGCTACGATACGAAGAAGAGAAGCACGACGACCGATCAAGGAATTTAAAACTCGGGAGAATGCGTAACATTTCAAAGCAATGGCAATCGAAGAACTTGAAACCCGACAGAGAACGCATAACATTTCACGCGTGCTTCTAAAAGCAAATGACTCGTGTCTAAACTACACGCGACAGAATGTAGCATAAGACAAGTGAAAAAGCCGCTCGAGAACCGATAATTCGCCCCTAATTCCGTATTCACCTGTCGAACCTCTTGTACGAGTCATTAATAATAATTAAGACAGTTCGTGACAGACAGGATAAATAATGGCGTAGCGTCGTGGAGCGTAGGAGATATACGGGCGCCACGGTTGCTGATTGAAAATTGAAATTCAGCCGTGCAAAATAGTGTCACTGGCGTGTCGATATAATTTGCGAGCGCGATGCCAAGCTTGAATGATGCCAAGGTATTTCGTCGTTCGTTCTGTCAACCGTATTCTCGATCGTATCGTCGATCGTTTTACGATACACATAGCATGTCTTACAATAAAATTAGTATATCTCTGTTAGAAGAACACGCGTTTATTGATATTATAATAACGAAAGGGAGAGAAGTAGCGAGGAAAGTGAAAACTTACCAGCGAGAGATATGTCCCCTGAATGGATGTTGCCTGGCCTTACGAGACGAGAAGGATAAAGTCAAGTTGTTGGCGGCAGCAAGCCGCGGGCACAGGACTGCGGTCAGCCAAACCACCTGCAAGAGAAAAGAAAAAGTTCCATTGAATCTCTAATTTATCGTTGGTTCGGTGTGAACGTTCAATAAAAGTGCTCGAAGTTTATATATAAATTAGTTTCAATGGAATTTGTTGAAAATTCATTTTTTAAGAATCTCGAAATAAATACACGAGAAGATAAGGATAAGCCAATTAAATTCTTTTATACATTCCGATTCTTTAAACTTTCTCTGAATATTTACATAGAAAATTAATACTTTCAAACATAACGCAATAGCTTGCTATGTTCGCTAACTTCGATGTTACGATTTCATCGAACTACTCGTCGAGCAACGAGTGTACATAAATCATTGAACAACCAGAAGAAGGGAGCAATGGGTAATCTTTCTCTCGAAACATCGATAAAATTGAATTAAATGGATTACGGTGGTGAACGAATCGCGCGAGCCGGCTTCTAATTCTTAGCGACAAGATATATTCCGCAATTAAGCCGAAAGTCTTGGCAAAAGAGGGGAGAAAGAGAAGACGAGCGATCGTACGGAGCGAAGCTGAACGCCCGAGAGGCCTGTTTTGCATAAAAATTATAAGCCGAATTAATGTTTTCACCTCTATAAACGCGTACCAGCGCTCATGTGCGCTGCGTGACTAACACAGTGGTTTATTGCACGTTAATACCGATCCTGTATCACCGGTACTTTCTCACGAGATGCTATGGACTCGCCCTTACGAACATCCGAAGAATACGCTCATCGTGTCCTACGAAATTTTGCATAAATCGCTTAAGTCATTGTCTGATTAAGTCGTGATTAACTTCGCGAATTAGAAATGAAATGGAGTTTTGTAAAATTTGATTAGTTTTACTGATTGAGGGGTTCAATTGAACAGTGCTATACGTAAGAAAATCTTCAAACTGAGAAGATTCTAGGTGAATTGAAACTTTGATAAAAGGATCCGTATGTTCTCAGATATTAAAATATTTCATGTCACTACTAATATGAAAAATCATTTTTCTTTAAATAAATAGGTAAAGATCCAACACGTTTTTCCTGCATCTATATCGTGTTAAAAAAACAGCTATTAATATTATTTATCTTTTTTTATACAGATCTTCCGTTAAAAATTGTAGGCTTATTAATGAAAAATTCCAGTAACTACACGAAAATCTATTTTATTCCAGCATTGGTAACTTCCGTATTGAATTAGAAATTCAATTCGTATATTTAACATTAATGATTATTTAAAACGATGTATCAGAAATATTCCCATATTAGAGGCTACTCCTATCCAATTCCATTAACTACTAGAAATCCTATTTCACAGATATTTCACCATTACAACGACTAATTATCCCATAATCCTCAATCATCGTCACATCAGAATTCTAAATTAGCGCATTAACGATCCATCGAGCGCGCGCAAATTCCCATTATCGTGCTTATCTTACGACGCTATCAATCTTCTGTAACATGCACGAGTCTCACCAATCGTCCGTAACGAATCTCCACGCCCTCCTTTTCACGACGTTCAACGAATACAGCAGCACAAATTAGAATTTCAACAGTGTCGCGCCTACGATGTTGTCTGTCTATCCCGCACAGTGGCAGGCAACGATGTCTAGAATAGCGAAGAGGGCTCGGTTTCCAGAGATTTATAGAAATGGGACAATAAAAGATAGCGTTCGACGCCCGTGTCGTTTAATTAAGCCATCGTCCCTCAGGGTTGAGGCGGTTAACTAACTGGCGCCTCCCGTACGAGGAACTCGACGTCGCGATGTGGCCAACGCTGTTTCTGATCGGCCGGATATTCACACACAAACGGACCACACACCGAGTTCTCGGATCCTTATCGGTTTGTTGCCTCATCGCCGACTGGCCTCCTCTCACTGGCACTGCGATTTTAATCGATCCTCCTTATACGAACCGCGTCATACACGCGGCATTACGCCGACTACGACGACGACTTAATGTTTATCGTTAATTGCTGACTCCACTGAAATACTGGAATAATCATCGCCAAGTGAACGGTACTCGAAGAGATACGCTTCGTGCTGATTGCGAATGTGGGAGTTGGAATTTGAGATACAGCACGAGTCGGTGGAAGTTACGAGGAAATAGAGACTCGATTTATCGATTTTGCCAAATTTGGGCAAACGCTATTCACGTGGAATTCCTAAAGGTTCCCAGTAATTTTTTTTTAATTTCACGTCGTTAGGGTATTTCGTACGAATACTTCAACCGCTCTGGAGATTTTATTAGCAAGATCAGAAAATGATAATTACTTTTTATTTTTCAGTTGTGCTTGCTGAAGGTGAATTTATTGCCGAACGTTGTTGTTATCACTGTCGCCTGTTTTTGCTTAAAAATTTAACTTATGCAAAGTACGACCTACCCAACTCGTGTAGCAATTAAGGGCTAAAACCATCTTTCCTCCACTAAATACTCTAAGTATATATATGTCTGTGAAAATTCTTCTTTTAGTATCCGACGACAGTGGCAATTAACACATTAGATACTTGTTAATTCGATCTTCCAAACTCTGTTACGATCGCTCACTCTGTTTTCATTCGTAACAAATTACAACTCAAAGTTATTAATCTTGTTCGTTAGTTGTAAAATAGTTATCGTTAATAATTTGTCGAGTTTGCTTACTCGAACTTGATAATTCCATTTATTATAAAGCAATTTTTATTCCTTGCTAAATGAATAGTCAATAATCGAGGCACATATTTTTATTATGACGTAAATTTTAACTTCGTTGTTCAAACATTTCCATAATCATAAATTGTATCGTTATTCCAAGGTTCCTTTATCTTCGATGCAATAACTCAATCGAAGCCCTGAGCTTCCATCGTGTAAACCTTTTTTTAACGAGTGAAACCGAACAAAAAACGTATTTCGAACAACGTCCACATGAGTGTATCTATGGTGACACGTTAAAAAAATCTATACAAACAGTGACGAAACTCCTTTCAGACTGAAAAGCACTACTCATTCCGGCTCATAAAGTATATTGTACCGTAACATCGTGTTCGTCGCGGATACTGTAACTCCGTTAAATCGTATACATCCCCTCACGAGCGGTACTGCGAGTCGACGACGCATTTAAAGATCCCACCAGTGTGTTAGGAGGCAAACCACGGCCCGAAACACGCTAATTAGCGTCTCGAATTCGTTGCGGAGTCGTCTTCCGCCTGATAATGAAATGCCCAGTCAGCCGGTATGCCAAGCGTATTTTCGAAAGTCGAAATTAGCCGGTCGCTCGTTGGCAGCTCGCGTACGCACGATTGTCGTGGGATATTTCCACGAGACACGTCTCCACGACGTGCTTTAGCAACGTGCACTGGCACGTTTTGAAAGACGGCTAATTTTCACCCTAATCACATCATCGAAGTGAAATTGCAAAGTGCAGTTTTCAATCGACGAGGAAATTTTTCGTGAACCATTTATTCGATGAACTAATCCTACGATGACAAAGCGTAAGTTCCTATTTCTCGTATTTACGTCCATATTCATCTTTTTTCTGTTTCAGATTTCCAGAATATCTTTAAAATCTTGCAATTATATAGTTGTTAAATTAAATGTTTAAAAGCCTCGTAAGGGTCTTTTTTAATTCTCGAGTGAAATTTCCATCGAACGAACGATCTGGAACGATCTGCCTGTAAATGGTTAAAAAATAAAAATAGTTAAATTTCACGAAAATCTGTTCTGTTCACGCGTAGTTCGCAGATCTCATTCTTTGCGAATATATTTCGATCTTATCAATAGAATAAAAATCACTTCATGAACTACCAGCTGATCAAACCTATTACAACGCTACTTACTACGTACTTGCAGTACACAAGTCTATCATCTACTGAATACTAAATTTTATAACATCCTCCATGCTCCGCCATTTTCCTTTTAATTCTAACTGTAATTTTCCAATCATAAATTAGCATAATCTCTCTTATGCATCAAAATGACAAAATAAACGAAAAAGAACGTGCTAATTTTGCTGTGACATAGTCTATAGCTTGTAAAGATACACGTTCTGTGTCATCGATTATCGTTCTTAATTCGCAAGAACACTAAGATCGGAAAAATGTTAGAGGATAAATATTTAAGACCATCCATGTGAGACGCAAAGTATAAAAAGGCTATGAAGTATGGCATTTGAATTGCAAACTCGTTTCCTGATTATGTACCTGTAGAGGGATGAGGTTTCTTGTATGAGAAAAAATACGAGCCGATCTGCTATAAGTCAGGGAATGAGAGGTTCAATGCAACCAGTGGTTTTTACATGTGAGATACGAAATATTCGGCGGGAGGATTTATTGGACACGTACTTTCAGATTAACCTCGTAATATCAGGGTCCGGGGAAGATATTGGGACTTGGATGAACTGCCACTATAAACTTGCGATATCTCCTCGTTACCCTCTGTTGTGGTTGAACGATGTTATGGTAGGTTTGTTAGTAAAAGCTTCTACTTCTGCAATCTCGTATTTTAATAAATCGCCAAATTATCAATGTAGTAGCAAAACCACGCTACTACGATCGATTATATTGTACCGTCGACGTTAAATACAAGAAACACAAGCTTCTGTCGCTCTTTAACGTGCGAGAAAAATAAATTTAATATTAAAAATAAAAGAAATATAGTTTTTGAATGGTCTTGTAAAGAAGACGTAAAAAGCACTAAAATTGGAGACTGAAATTTATCTAGTTAATCAATAGCTTATTAAATGCCGCATATACAATATTGTACATTGCGTAACATGCATACACAATATTGCACGTACGTGAAACAGCTAATTTATCGTAAGAACGCGATATTTATTTCTTAATATCTGCGAATAAAATTTTATATAAACTAAAGCCTCCCACTTAAAAATTGTCTATACAATAAATTTAAGTACGTATTTTAATCCGATTAAAGAATCTTGTAAGGAATCTATCGTTTTCCTAATCTCCATACAATAATACTATTACCGCCAGGAACGACCATCAATTATTTAAACAAAATTTAAAATTTCAGGTAGCCTTGACTAAATAGAAACCAGCATTCTGTACAAGCGAGACTACTATCGATATACACATACATCTCGATATATGAACCGCGTCGTGCAGGGTAGACCGATAACATTCAAAGAGGCAACGCTGGTATCGAAAAGACGGGACCTATCGACGTGTTTCTTTATGTCTGTTCACGCTTGTGCACCCGCGTGGTATCTGGTTCTTTGTACTTTGGGTTACCAGTCGAAAATCAGGATTGTATGTGTACGGACACCGGATTATCTCTTACAACCAGAGTTTATGCGTTCGTGTTGTCTGTTTAGGGTTTACCGTACGAAGAGGGTGTGTCGACGCAATGATTTCACGCGAGAACTTATGCTACCTGAAGAACTCGTCCGTGGTGCTCTAAGTGACGATGCAATACAACCACGAGTCGTGCCTAATGGTCTATTAAGAATACGTTGAACGAGTACGCACCGAGTTAATTTAATTCGATATACTGGATCAACGTGGTTAGACGGAAAAAGCTAATTAAGAGTTAATCCTAGAGTCGCTTGATTTTATTGCGATTTTAAAATAATGAGTATACAAGCATTTTGTAGGTGAAGAGTAGATGGAATAACGGGGAAATTTTTTACCGAGTCACTTTGTTTTACGTGAAAATGCATCATTTCTGTAATTAACCCTTTTATTGAAAAAGAAACAAGTATTATAAGTAGTCATTAAAATGATTAAAGATAATAATTTTGAATAGAACGTTCTTAAGTAAAATAAGATTTGCTTTCTATGAAATATCAAAGAGTACATGTAATGTACTTTCAATAAGAAATACTTCTTCAATAAAATCTGAAAGACATTCAACTGGCATACAACAAAGAGGCAATAGAATTTCATCTGAAATAAAAAATAATCTATTTCTTACTCTCTGACGTAAGTCATACACCGTGCACAGCACGACACTGCATCTAATTAAACTGTCTCTTAAATCCTGCATAGACTGTCGAAGCAACAAATCTCCCGGGATAGAAAACAAGATCAATCGACACGGTTTTCACAATCTGGAAATCGTTCCACGGTTTCCTAGCTGTCCGTTTCAACCAATGAAATCGCATCGCGACCAGCTCGCCTATCAACCATCGAAATGGCTACCGCCTACAATTTTTACTCCTGGAGATCCTTGGCATCGTTTCGCGTGCAACGCGCGACAGGGCGACGAATTTCCAGGTCAGAGAATGGAATTCCGTATGATGGATCGCCACAACCGATATCGGCCACGATTATCATACAATATGATACGCTCGTCGATCGATCGGATAGCGTAACGCATTTCTACGGCGATATTTCCGATTTTACTGCGCCCGTCCTGAACCGGAGGCGGTAGTTACGAGCGTTGGACATTCTCTGCCACCATTGGTCCGTGATTCTTTTTAACTCACCAGCCGGCCGAGCTGCGATTGGATAGACGTACGGCAATAATTTATAGGTCTCCACGAGCCTCAACGTTTCACCGTAGAGCTGAGAACTGTTCCGTTATATGGCAAATAACCGGAGATAGACGCGCGTATACACCCGTGGCTCTCGATATACGCCGTCTGCCTATCGTAATAAGCTTGTCGTATCGTAATAAGGTGGCGGTGATTTGAATATATCGCGTCTACGACATCGTTGGCTGCGACGAAAGGTCTTTCGAAATGTGCATAAAAATTTTACGCAATCGCCGTCGTCCCTGTTTCGCTTTTTGCGGCGGATCGACGCGTGGAACGTGAGAAAATCATAGACACGCCTAATTGCTATGTTGCCACCAGGATACGGCGACGGCGATGCAATCCATTGTTACACCAATTTTTGTCGCTTTTATCTTCATGGCTTATGACAAGCTATTTCCTTTGCCTCTCATCCAATATCGAATGCTTTACGCTTCTGTATTATTAGTTGTTAAAGATTTGTAGTATTAAGTATTTACTTTTTGCTCGTTGCTGATAATAGGAAAATATAAAGATCAGACGAAAAGTTTAAATTGTAGAACGTGATCTGGGAGCCCTTTAGCTCCCTTTTCGATAAACAAATAAACGAAATCTAAAATATTGGCCGTGCTCCATGAACAACATGATTAATAAATTTAGTGCAACTAATTGAATTAACATGATCAAATGTCAAGCTGTAGATATTAAGATATTTTCGTACTATTTGATACAATTTGAATGATTTTCTAAGTACAATATCTTTAACTTCGTAAATTACCGATATAGACTGAAACAAAATACACGGTTGATCGTAAAAGGTCGAGCATTAATAAAATTGTAGTTGAGCCGCTGAACTAATAGTACATAATAACTTATTACCATAAATCACTTGTCCAACCATGTACTTTAGTAGTAAACTTCGATTATGCTAATCGTACACTCTAATCCTTCCTAAGCATTAAGTTTATTCCCTAGGAGCCATATAACCGTAGACGTAACTAGTGTTAAGATCCGGCAACCGAAAATGTCAGTGGCAGAACTTATTAACCTTTGACAACCTGCGATCACACGATGAGCCGCAGAAAAGGCTCGATCCACGGACCTGTATAGGGTTCCGCAATCGCAACAGCTCACAGACAGTGGAAAGAAGTTGTCGATTATGCATGTAATCCGTTGTATGGAACTTTCTCCAGTCGAGTATGCATATATTAAAGAAAGATCGGTGGCTCGTTACGCGAGAAATAAAAACCAAGGTGCAAATTAACGGTAGTAAACAGATACGTACACATGGCAGGACCAATTAGCGTAATAAGAGTTGTAAAGCGTGTAGAACGCGGAACGCATCATAAATTCGCGAGCAGATCGGGATAGAATTTCGAGTCGTCGATAAATTTGTCAAGCAGGCCGTTAATTGGTAACCGACTTACATACATACACCTAAATACGTGTTTGCTTAAACTAATCGAATAAAATAATGGAGGAAAGCAAGGTTTCTTCGAGTATGGTACACCGTCTTCTTTTTTCTTCTTTTTTTTTTTTTTTAAGACTTTAAACTTTTACGATGATTAAATGATCGAAGTTGTATGAAACTCTCGACGTCTATGATGTGGTCGACGTGGTGATGGTCGATTATTGAGGATTCGTGCAAATGCAGTTACAATGAACGTTGAATTAAATGGAATGGCTTTGAAGTGAAGCATCCTCCCATCTTGACGCGTTTTGTCGTGTGCAAACGTTAATAGCGGTTTACTGGATAAACTCGTGATAGAATTCGAAACTCGTGTTTATTGAACGTCAATGCAACGACTCGTATTATTAGCATACTCTTTGTGCATCTGCCACGAGCGAACGCACTTGTGACTTATAGCAGTTTACCGAGAGTTTCAACAACAGCCTTTTGCCATTTTCTGGGCTACTTTGTAGTATTTCCATTGTTTAATATCTCTCGTGCAAATTTGAATTAGATTTGGATTAATTGTATTTCTTCTTTTTTTTCTTTCGTACGAAGAAAGATATAAACCTTAGCTGGTAATTTAACGTCACAAGTAGATATAGATATAAGGATTACTGTTTCAGAAATAATAATTGAATTAAATGCGTGTTAACATGCACGTTACATTTATTATTTATTAAAGAAAAGGAAAATATACTGGTAATCAAAATTAGAAAAGTCAATAAAAGATAAAGTAAAAGTACAAATAGAAAGATCAAACAAAAGAAATACCTAAGAAATGAGCTCATGAAACAATTTGAATCAGAAACATTACATTCTTTATTCTGAACAGGCAATGCTACTGTAGGCTAGTCTACTGTAATTTCACTTAAACAACAGTCGAGATGAAAATTAGATGGCCTTACAGATCGGCCTATGATTTTCTTCCATGGGGAAGCAAACACGACTTGGAGCGCATGACAAACGGTAACTATCGAGAGGCTTGTTAGAGATAGAGCAACGAGCAACGGAAAGGTCCACGATGTTGAACGCTACTGGATGGCTTGCGCGTTGCACGAGGCCCCTGCGGCCTGTTTAGACAGCGTACGACGCTTCGTCGTCTCTTATGATTGACATGTATAAATATTTGGTTAGTCGCTTCACCGTTTCGTACGTGTATCGTACACGCGTAAATCCTGCACCACGTATCCTGCGTACGTTTACAATAGTAAAGGTCGTTCATAAACGAGCGAGTAGGACCACATGAGACCGCAGGACGCTTGTACTTCCCGACGCGACAAATTAACGATTCTTGCGCCACGCGTAAACCCACGCAGATGCCTGGGAATCGCTTCTTTTTTGTGGTTTGTTGAATTTAGGAGTATAAAGATCGAAAACGAATCGAATTCCATGGTTTAAGTGTACTGTGACTTATCAGCGATGAAATTTATTTTTGTATGCGTGAAAGAAAGAATTTGAATATCGTAGAAAATATCAGAGCATTGAGATTGGAAATAAGGAGAGGAAATATTTTGAATGAGAATTATTTAATTGGAAGAACTACTTATAGTTGAAGCAGAAATTAATATAGAATGATTGGATATTCCTACAAAGAATGTGATATAATACGATACATGATAAAAACAGAAATCTGATAAGTACATGGATGAAATAAAAGATTTCTACAGAAAAAAGGGGGGACACATATTTGAAGCTCGAGGATGCGTAACTTTGGACCTTTCGTTTTGCGGTACGTGTGGAAATTGATGATTACGTAAAAAAGAATTTCTACTACATATCGTAAAAATGGTCTTCGTCTCGTTCATAATTCTTATTTATGAATCTGGTCGGTTAAAAATATTTTAAGCGGACTGAAATGCTGAAATTCAATAAAATTTTAACTTATATAATATAAAATGAAGATCAAGTAGAAATTAATCGGACTACTATCACGAGACGAAATCCTTAAAAAAGCATATTCCTTTCAAGCTTTGAAACATATTGTACGAGTAAATGCACTTTTTCAATAGTGAAACGTCATCCATTTGTGAATTGATTTCTATCGAAAGAGGCTTTCTACCAAAAGCCCTTCTACAGGATAACGCGCCAGAGGCGAAAATCCACCCACGACACGCTAAATCACCGGAAGATAAAGAACCGGAACAAAGCAAACACAGGGTCCACTCGTGTGGACCAACCCTCTTTTATATTTCCAACGACGATTCGTAATATATTATTTTTAAATTCTTTTAAATTACAGGCTCGATAGCCACGATGCGTTTCGATGATAATAGCAGAAGGCGTTCTACACTAATTGTACGTGTCTGAATGATGTTCTTGTATAAATTAAAAAAGAGGAAAACGTGTAAGTATTAGAGAATTCTGTTTAATTATTTATGATAGAATTATATAAAAAAGAAATTTGGTTGGCATAAAAATATCTTATTAAATTCTTCGTTTCTCAATTCTCAAATTTCTGTTTATACTTTGAATTATTCTAAAGTAGACACACAATGATACAATTAATTTTCATATCCACCAAACTATTCTTATTGCATGAACATTAATCTACGTTGACTGTTAAAATCGTTACTCTTTCATAAACAGAATTTCTCACTATAAAAGCAACCAACTATAACAACATTGAAATTAATAATTATTATAAATAAATCAATTCGTGCTAATATAATGTTACAATCTAGTGATAAGTAGCTAAAATATAATTTAAAAAAGACGAAAATGTAATTCAAAGTTACACAGGTTTGACACCGTGAAAATTTCGCACCTACTTTCATAGTTCCACGAATTAACAATGAAAGAACGAACTGATCGATGAGTTGAACGATGCGATGGAGATCACGAACAGTAAGAAGCACGCGTGGGTGGATGATTCAGCCGGAGGAGGCCGGCTGCTTTGAAATCGATACACAACGTCATCGTATGATTCCCAATAGAATCGAGTGGTATTTCAATCGTGCTCGCTTCGAAACCCTGAAAGACGATCTCTTGCCTTTTTTCCTCGATCGCAGGTGTATTCGACCGATCGTCAGGTATTCTTCGCAGGAGGCTTGGTGAAAGAGCACACTTATTCCACTTAACCGGCGCGATATTCAAAGTATCATTATCGAGAGACACGCGATCATTTAATCATGGATTTATTCGCTACCGATCAATTAATTAGCCAGTCACTGTCATTAGAGGGGCAAATTATACACCGGCGAAACTGAGAAATTACACGATGTATTTAATCGTGACTTAATTTCCTAACGCCAAAGTTGACGCGTGCTGTCATTTTTACGCCTTGTTTTGCTCCACAAAATCACCGCGTGATCGATGAATTTTATTTTTAACGCTCGCCTTATCTCTCGTTGGCGAAATTTTCAAACCAGTATCCGAGAAGAACTCACGTTGCTTTTGGATAAGAGCTAATGGTTAATAAAAAGAACATACCGTGATTTCTTTCGAAACGTTATCCTTTCATCAACGAGAAACTAGCGTGAAAGTTTCATAAAAGTAACTGGATGCTATAGCGTAGCGTTGTTAGACTCGCAATCCCCCTCGTCCTCATGATTGATCGATTTTTCTTACTCGTTGTTACACCTCTGCTAGTCATATTATCCCATTGTCTTATAATATCGAATCACACGAGTAACACACGTCGTGTGATAATATTGGCAAACACGGGTCGCGTTCATGACAAATGCACAAAGTGTTACGTTTCGATATGATCATGTTCCTAAAATTATCGTATTAAAATACAATTACTCCAATGTATTTTTATTTATCATGATTTAGGAATAATTATCATTTCATAACAGGACACCTGTAAAGTCTTATAAAATTTTTCAAATACACACGTAATACGTCGATAAGCACATCGATCAGTCATTCATATAATGCCCAACGTATCCTTCTCAGGTCGATAAGCAATAAATATAGATTTGCCTATAAACAGCCTTACATCACGCTCCAAGATCTTCCACTCACAACCTGAATCTCCCAATCACCTAATCCCCTGGAGAAAAGCTAAGAAAACCAGAAAAATCTCGATTTGCTAGGTTGCTCAACAACGAGCCTGCGCTTAACAACTCTTATCACTGGAACGCCAGGTCCGTGTTTACTCGTCTCGCTTCGAGCGTCCGCAGGAGAGTTTTAACCGCTGTGGCAAGCAAAATAATCCTGAATCCTGATAATGATACACGAGGGACAAGCCGAATGATACACGACGAGTGAAATATAGCGTTTTATGTAATTTATCGCGCGATTACGGATGAATCGCCGATGTCTGCATTTTTTTTTTCCTTTTTTTCTTTTCTCTTTCTTTTTTCTTAGTGAAACCGTGATAAACCTAGAAAATCATCGAAGAGAGACCGTGACCGAGGCTGGCAGTGCACATGGGGGATGAACAGGTAACGGTAGCGGTTACAAGCAGCGGACAGGCTGTCGTCCGACTCTCGCGTTAAGAGAATTATTTATTGGGGCCATTGGCGCCGACGAAACGATTAGCATACTAATGTCCTCGACGATTTTCCTTGCGTCGTTCGCAAGCCGATCCTACCTCTCGTCCGCGACAGTGTTAATCTGCCATTATTAAATTATTTGCGTTACAGGGGGCGCGCCGTGGCCGCGGCGCACCGGCGATTATCATTTATCAATATCATGGGACAACATCGCGATGGTGATATTAATCGGCTAGGGATATTCGTACGTCAGCACGTAATGTCGCCCAGATAAAACTGGTATGCGATATCGGCCGTTGCCTTTAATAGGGATAGCGATCGCGCGAGCCGCGAAATGATTGGGATCGAGGTGCGCTTCCGGTCAGAAATTGATCGAAGGAAACTCGATGACGCCTCGCGTAGCGGTATAGAATAGATTAATTCCAGGTGCGAAAGAGGAAGCTTTAAACCTAATTAGCTGGTAGAAATCGCGATTATACATATGGTAATGGGATTCGTCTGGTTCATATCGGGGTTATGATTACAGCGGTGTGGATCGAAGGAAGAGGAAACTTTCAGTTCGATCGTAAATAGTGGTTTATCGATTGTTAGTTTTAATGATAGGTTGTTGAATATTTTAATAGGAAATACGTATAAAGTTTGGCTGATGGACTATGAATTTTACGGTGTTTGGTAATATAAACTGAAATGATTATATCAAAGAAGTATTAACATTTAATAACGTTTATATATAGATATCTTTGTGGATTATTTATAAGAAAGGAGGCTGATAAGAAAATTACTTAAGATACCAAACAGTATCGAATTAGCCAATTAAGAATTCAACTCAAACAACGAGATTCGTCAAACAGAAGCACTTGAATTTACTACAAGATGAAAGGAATTTTCTCCATTAATAACGTGATAACGCTTCCAAGAACTGATATATAATCGTTTCTTTCGAGACAAAGAATGGATAGCGGCACGAAATAGAAAGAAACTAATTAAATAAACCGCTTAAATCACCTCCCACGAGTATAACATGTATACATAGCAACGCGAAAACTCACGAGTATCTTAGCATGTCTAACTTCCGCATTCTTTACCACAATTACCTCCACGAAACAGGAGTAGGCAAATTCGCAGCGGCAAGTAATAAATCAAATCTCTTTAAAACCAGAGGATCGTGATTCCTCGCGAAATCTTCAGATGCAAAGTCTAACGAGCAGGAATTTATGTTGGAGCATGGTATATTTACAGTTGGCTGCAAGATTTTTGGGGGATTAAACGTCCCTTTACCATACGTGATAAATTCTAAAAAATAAAAATATAAAACATACATATGTTTAGAAGGAATTCCAATAGTTTCCAAGCGTATTGTAATTATTTGCTATTCGTTACGTCGATGACAAGAATTCTCCATGCGCTCAAATCATAGTGGATGGTTCAATGATTGTAAGATAATTTGCCATAAATTTCTTCAGTTTTTAGGATTTCTTATTAGAATAAACGTCTTTGATTTTATTCTTACGATTTGTTAAATTAAATATTCAATGAGCGTAACATGAAAATATCGATATTTTTTCCAATAAATTCAATGTATACTAAAGTTATCAATGACTAAAGTACAAAGAAATCTTGCACCAAAGAAATCAGAATGAAAGATAAGGGGAGAGATAAAGAAAGGAACGGATCTTCGTCTATACACGAACAACCATACGAATCTTCAAAAATGTATTGTCGTAAATCTACTTCAGTAATTCTAATACTATTCGATATCGAGTCATCTGGTTTTAGGGACTTCTGATTATAGAACGAACGCCAGACCGGCGCCGATTCCCGCCATTGTCGCATTGCTCGTAATGCGTTTTAATATTATGATCTACGCGTCGAGACTAGCGAATCGCCTTGGAAATCTCGCGGTGAAAGGCAGTATTATTAATTTGCACCGACGGTAATCGATCTTCGCCGCAAAAATCAATGCGTTCCCGATATTCTCGCAACGCCGCCGACCGAATAACCGTGTCATTAAAACAGCTCACGAACACCTCGAGTCCAGTGTAACGTGTCTCGAGCCGTAAGAAACAGTATATCTCCTGTAATCTCGTTAAAATCTCGGACCGTGGAATGCGAAAAGAATAGCGAATTATATCACGCAGGTGCCAGAGTATTGTAAATTTTTCCACGATGAGGGTGAATAACTGAGGTATCGAACACGCTATTCATATCATTAAACGTGGGTCGACAGACGATGATTGAAGTTATGGTTTAATTTAACACACACTGGAATTTATAGTGGGACAACGACATTTTCTGGTTATTTATTACATGTAGTAGTATTCGATATTGTAACATTACGATTTTTAGAGCATGGCAGTATACGTATGTACGGAAGGCGAATATCTATTTTCGTCGTAAAACATTAATTGTAATCGTTAAACCTAGTATTATTAGATGCACATCGAAGCTTGATAGTTCAGGTCGTAAAAGACCAACTCATGGCGGGCTGACATAAATTTCTACATCTTATTACTTCCAACATATTTTGTTCAAAGGTATTATGTTTATTGAATCAAGACACTGAATGTTTATAATTATTCAAAGCCACGAAGAAACTGCTTTGCACACTGGCTATAAAAACCTGTAATAGAGGACAGAGTGCAACAAAGTTGACGTTGATTTATCAGGTACTAAACTTCGTATTGCTTTATTTATCCTCTGAGCCGGATTATTTCCTAACGCTCGTGAAAGAATAGTGAAAAAGAAAGACACGTCGCCGACGATGAACGGAAGAACGCGTGGGTTGGAAATTTTTGGTCATTAGAAAAACCTAATCGTTGGTTGGCTTGACCACAGGGATTTATGTCCGAAAATTATAATAAAATAAACCGACGACGCCCAGCAGTGAGCTAAAAGGAACGATGAGTGAGAGAAGAAGGATGAGCCGGCGTTATAATATGATTGTAAAATTTTATAATCCTGCGAACAACGAATCTTGATATTCATTCGGATCATGGAATATATTTCAACCGTGCAATTCTTGATCTTGTGGGCTGAATGTCGTCGAAAGTACGTGAGAATAGTACGGTAATTACACCCACTCTCCATGGGCGATGATTTAAATCCGGATAGTTATCACGGTTATCGTTTGTGTTGGCATTCGAGTTGTACGGCACTAACATGCGCGCAACATTACTTATTGTAGCGGTAAGCCAGATTTATGCAAATGTTATTTTAACACCTGCTAGCCAAATAAACGTGGCACTGTTTTGCCAATAAAACTATGAAACATTCTTGTATCAACAACGTCTGGCAAAAGCGATTTAGGGGTGCTTTCGAGCTACATCTGTTATTTGATATAAAAAGAACAGGGAAAGTCTAATTCATAGACTTTAACCATAGTTTAGCCTGCTTCTTAATATACGTAGATGTTAAATCGTAGTTCGTAATTTTTCTTTACGTTTGTTACGGACGAAGTTTACTTAAATTTTATCGCCGTAAAAAGCTATAAAAAAAAAAGAAAATAGATAATGAAATAAAGAGTACTACTACGTTTTTAATGGGAAATATTGGAATTTAAGTAATTGCTCCAAAATAAAAAAATCCTGATAATTTTCATATTAAGAAATTTGTAAACTTTCCAATCCTATTTAATCTCATATTAGGTACATATATCGGATCGTTCGATATATTCTTTTCAATAATTTACCTTAAAATTGAGGTTGCTATACAGCATAGATCACCTAACTTGATCTATTTTACGTACCTCCTTTATTTTTTATGCTAGCAAAATGTATCAGAGGAAGAGAATATTCGATTCGAAGAGGCAAATGTGGTGATAGGCAACAAATTTTCTCAGCGACACTTTTTTCGAGATTTCAAAGACATCGAAGTATTTTTAAATGGGACTACACATTTTCATTGCAACAGTCTTATAGTTTATAAAAAAACAAATTCAATGATGTACAATATGTTGATCCTCGCGTATTTTTCGACGAGAAAATCGCGTTTGTATGGAGAGAAGGTAAAGGTAAGATTTGTATGTTTCAGTGGAAAATATTTATTTCAAAAGGTGTTCAAAATTAATTTTAATACGCTTTTGGAGACGACAAATGAATGATTTCTCTACATTTTTAAGTACTTATAATAATAATTGATGCACATCCGTATAGAACCCTTTCTCGCATGTTTTCTGGTGTTGTGCGAGTATCGTTGTGAACTTTATTCTTTAATTAAACGCTACAGGAAGGAATCAAGTGGCGTAAGACCTGACGATCGAGCTGGCCATCAAATTCTTGCACCACGTTCCATTCAACGATCGGGAAACATTCTGCTTCTAAGCATCAGGAACAATTACACAACACACTGTTCCAATGAAATTGAGATTCCTTCATTTACCGTCGCCGAACGAGTATTGAAATTAATGATTTTCTCGTCGACACATTGCACATCGTTGAATCTCGAAAAAAGTGCCCTCGAGAAAATTGTTTTGCCCGTCACTACATTTGCCCCTTTGAACCGAATATTCTCTTCCTCTGAAATTGTCCCCTATCATAAAAAATAAACAAGACATTTAAGATGGTCAAGTTAGGTGAAATACCCTGTATATGTATTCTGCTATAAATAAAACAAACGTCATTTTCGTATACTTTTTTCAACTCACGCAACAAAACCGAATCGGTCACGCAAAAATGACAATACAGTTCTCAAATATTAAATATATCGATCATAGCGAAGAATGGACCGAGAAGAAGTGATATCTATCGCGTTGAAAGGTTTGAAAACGGCAAACTCACCGCGACGAGGGTGCTGAGAGCTTCAATTCGCATAGTAGCTGGCCAGGCCAGCGGGGAGGCCGTAGGTTGCAAGCTGTTGTGGGCCGATCACGTGTGTCGATCCCCGATTATTGGCCGACGATCTTTTGTATTCGATTTCACTCGGTTCGGAAAGTATCCGGCAGGTGATCCGATTCTCCCGGTTCTACGTCGATTTCTCGCGATCCGTGGTGCCGATCCGATGACATGGCTCCTGCGCCGATCTGTAAAAAAAAGAGAACTATAATCAGTAAAAATTAAAACATAAATAAATGATATAAATATATAATTAAAATGTATTATACGTAATATACCTAATAGCAATATGATTAACGTATAAATTAATTAGCAATAATACGACTGAAAATTACGATTCCTCTCTCTTTCTTTCTCTCTCGTTTTCTTTAGTTCTTTTATTACCAGATATACATACACAGTCACATAAATGCAAAAAGAAGAAAACAAGAAAGCAGAAAATTGCAATAACCTATATTATGTAAAAAAGATAACAGAAAATAATAAATGACGTACGAAAAAAAAAAGAAAACAAAGAAGAAAACGATAAACAAGATTAATGGTTAGAAACCCAACAACCGTACAACTCAGCCCGGTCGATCAAGATTTAATCTTGGTAATGAAAAATTGACTTAAGGTATTATATTTCTCTTCTTCGTTTCTATTTATAACGAGAGAGCCCGTAATAGAGGAATTTCTAATAAAGTCTTATCGATACCTCCGTCGATGATTAATTTAACACCTCAGTAGCACATCATCAATTAACGTCTATCCACAGGAACTTTCGTTTGAAAACGTGTTAGTTTACGTATCACGGTGAAAACAGTTCGATTTTACGTGTAATACGTTTCCAAAGAAAAATATACCTTGTACGATACATGTCACTTATGATATCATAAACTCGCACCGCAACTTAATTTTACTTCAGTTGAATACAATTGTAGCAGAGCGAGCAACCTGTCACGAAGCTTATATTTATTGCGCGAGATGGAGCACAACGAAAATAATGAACTTTATTTCGATTATTTGAGAATATATTTCACTGGATGACTGAAAACGGCGTATCACAAATAGCAGAGTACAGTGTTAATATCTGGGAGAAGACACGATCGCGCGACGCGGAACGTTGCGCTAGACTGGATCGATCTTTAAGATTTGTCGATAAAAGTAACGAGGCCAAGTTAAACGCCGGCGTTTCGGTTAAAAGAAGACAACCACGTTTCGCGTCACACGGACGAGCACGATAACGTTGTTAACCGATATCTTATCTTGACGTGTTTCCGATAGATACCAATTACGTTCATGTCAGACATGCACTGACCTATCGAAGTGATGCATTCAAACTCGAGCGTTGCACGTGTGGCATTCTCCTTCGAACATGGTTCTCGACTTTATTTTTACCAATTTTCCGCGTGATTTAACGACAGTAAATATTTTACTTCGTTAACTAAAAATTAAAAACGCTAACTAAACTAAAATCCCCAAAACTAAACTAACGAGTTTATGTCGCGATATTATGTACATGATTATATATATGATAAAATGGAAAAGCTTTCAAGGATAACTAAACAGGTAAAATCAGAGGATATAAAAATCCGAATCTAAACATTGAACCTACGCTTTCCGGTCACGATCAAATAAATAAATTACATGAAAATGTCTTGAAAGCCGTTCATAGCTAAAAATATCTATCGCTAATTTATTCTGTCAGATTTACTCGCAGTAGACAATTTTTTAAACGTCTATAGGCATATATTAATATCGATCTTCTATCGATAATCTATAATATTTGTTTAACTATATAGTAGCTTTTAATATTTTTCACATTACTCTGCCAAATTTGAGGATAATTTTTGAAATATTTAATCCTCCGATTTCCAAACCACGATATTTCATTTTTATCGGAAACTTTCTATTGAAAATCATAGTTTCTTACTGGAAAGATTGAAAAACAAGCGAAACCAAAGACTACTGGCGCTGCTATGAATTGACACAGTGAGTAGAATTATCAATTTGCAATTTGAATGCGTACGGGAGTTAGAGAGTTAGACAGTAGTAAGACACGAAAAGAAATTCGATAGATTTTCACCTGAAAGTAGGGTGAAACGAGCAGTCGTTGTCGGTTTTTAGATCGCGAAACTGTCCGTGATTTCTTGAAACCGGCGCGATTGACAGGCATAGCTATAGCATGGCGGTATTACAGATCCAGCAAACGCTCACCGCTCTCAGGATCATTCGTTATATGAGTTAATGACTCTCGAGAAATCATCGATTGGTCCGTCCTGAAGCCGCGACGCCTTTCACACCGTGTAAACACGCCTTCTCACGTAATGTAATGGACGAGAGTTACATTTCGAACGGTAAACGGGGTGGCAAGCGATTTTCCACGGTTTCACGCGCGCGATCTATCAAATACTCGTTTAAATGTATTTTCGAGCATTTCTACCTCGTAGAACTTGAATTTGTCCATTTGTAATCGATACAGTGTGATACGCCGCTATTCGAAAATCTTAAGACAAATCAATGTATTTTAAAAACGAGTCTTTCAGGAACCAAGTTGATTGTATGCATTTTTTTTAAGTTTCATAATTTATTACATCAAATACAGAAGCTTCGTTAAAACAAAATGAGAAGAAATTTTCAGCGGGAATGCAATTGTTTCATTATAGGCGTTTACCTCATAAGCGTTTCGATTAATTTTTTACATATTAATTTAAACGGCGAAGAAGTAACGGCGCGACTTTATTAATTGCGGAAGGAGGGAGGCTAAAATATTTCTGATGAGAAAAGGAAGATTTATGGTGTCCTATTACACAGTCTCGCGGAACCAGTTTGGCTTCGTGACAAAAAGTCCACGCGACTCCGACGACCGAAGCAAGAAGCGCACACACCTGAGTGTACAATATAAAATATTGTGTAGGTGGTTAAATTACGGAAACCTGTTGCACTGAATTATTAATTTTCCAATTTATTAGGCGAATGTATTAGCGAGTCAATGGCATCGGTGAAGTGATTTATAAATCAATTACTATAAATTATTTCATTTAAAAAAATGAGGTGAATAAATGTCTTTTTTAAAATACAATTGTCATTCCTATACTATAAAATTATGCAGTATAATGATATAATAATTATAGCCTGTCAAGTGTACTCAAATTTCCAATTCTGTCGGTATTTTAAGATCGCTTCTTTTTTTTTTTTTTTAATTAATAAAATGATTGCAACAGTCAAACGAGACTATAAACAGGGAAAGGTCTTCACGATTTTTAAATATCATCGTGAACACGAAACGGCTCGGTTAAAATGCCGACTGCTTTGCATCGTAACTGCGTCGTGTTTTCTTTACGATCGTAAAGCTTATTCCATGCAAATCACTCTCGATCTGATTGCATCTACTTTTAAACAGCGATCCGAGAACAGTCTTATCGTGGATCGTCTCTATTGCCAAACACTTGTGAAATCGATCGAACGGCAATTAAAAGAACAGGAAACAGAGGAATGTCGGTCAAAAATTCATACTAAATAGTAGAGAACGCTTGTCGGTAAAAGTAGTAAGTAATTAGAGTGAATTAACTGCTCGTTTTCTATTTCAAATGACATTCATGATATTTATCAAGTATTGCATAATAAATATTTATCATTAATGGACACTAAATATTGGGTTGTTTTGCAACATACATAAATTAATCCTGTTTTCGTACATGTATTGTACAAGAAGCATTTATGACACAACCAAATACTCGGTATATAATTTAAATGTTACACAAACATTTCTTTAAAACATACATTTTTCCCACTTTCTCAAATAATGTAATTTATTTCACCAGTAACCTCATTTCTCTAAATACAAACCATTCGTGAGCGTATCTTACAGGATCGATTTTGCTTGACAAACTCTATCAAACGTATTCAAAGATTCCAAAATATGCACTCATCTACATAATCGCAAGATCCATCAACAGATCTTACGAAACCATTATCACGGTCTCCGTCACCGAGAAACCAACTCACCAACGGATTCCACGAATCAGCCTATTTATCATCATTCAGTCGAATCCTCTTTTCGCTAGTAGCTCAAGAACTCATAGGAAGTTCGATGAAATCGAGGGGGCGTTCACCGGTTTGATGAAAGTCCGGCTACCGCGTAATCGTAAGCGGATTAGGAATATCATTTCGGATTATCGCCGCCACGTTGGAAATTTGGATTATAATTTCGGATTATCGGTGTGCTCACTCGAGCATTGAAAAAAACGTGTGTTATGACGCACGTTGTAATAATATCGATACTCATGTTACGGCAGACCTTCGATTACTTAAACCTTTCGTAGAACGAGCGGTTTCATATCATAGGAATCCAATCGTTTTCCTATGATTTATCATCATTTTATATAATTGTTCGCATTTAGAAAAACGGATTCGATCAACGGGAATTCATTTAAATGGATATTACAATAAAACTTCATTTATCGAGGAACGATATCATACTTAGCGGTCATATGTGGAATTCATAGGATTTTATAGGATTTTATAGGATTTTATAACTGGAGTTTGTATAACACTAAGAGGTCAGACAATAGTATGGAATAAATTCGCTATTTAAGATTTCTCGTTCATATAATAGAAGTTCGCGTTTGGGTAAACCCACTCGATCATGAAAATTCATTTCACACATTCGATACAAATACGACTCTCGTTTTAACGAGCAAATTTTGAATTCCACATTTTTGTGACTTTTTAAAAGTAAGTGCATGTATAGGTCTATCATGAGAATCTAAGGCGTATTGAGAATAGAAAAAGTACATAAGAATGAAATTAAAAAAAAAAGATATATACTGACTCTGATCCGTGTCTTGCGTATCCAACGTGTTAACCAGTCACTAACCAAAATCTCTTTCAAATAAATTAAATATAAAACTAAATTCTACTACACTGCAGCCTGAGATATTCATCGAAATCCACGTCCATCGTTTCGCTACTCGAATGACCACAGCATATAATAACATCACCGGTCATTTATAGCTGCTCCTCTTACGAAATCGTTGATAACGTACAGGTATTCGGCGACAGACGGTGTCGGAATCTCTTATCTAGGTCTTTTCACCGGTGATGATCGAATTACCGTTTAGCTGGGAGAATTCGGCATACTTGCCCTCGTTTCCTCTTGCACTGACATTTCGAACGTCGCTTGCATCATCGCGACTTATCAGCGATGCACGTCGACGTGGATGGCTAATCGGATGTAGACTTGGCGGCACGTCACGAACACCTTGCTCCGAACGTCACGAACACCTTCCTGCGTTATCCTGACTCACGAAACCGCGAACACGTGTCCGCCGATTCGACACGCTGTGCGGTGAATTAATTCGTTTTTGCATGAGCCTACCTTGATTGGTAAATGCCGGTAACATCGTGTAAAGATACGCATCGAAATTCCAACGTAAAAGTATTACAAATGTTGTTATACAGTTTCCTCTTTGAGAAGGTTGTATAGTTTGGAAGAAGATACTAGATAATTTTTATAGTATGTTTTAATATAATCTTCTTAGAGAGGAATATTTGAAACACGCGAAACTTTAATTGATCAACTCTATGAATTAATAGTCTGGTTTCTCAAGAATTAAACTTTACCCGCATATGCTAAAATTCAGATATTTTTAATAATTTGCTCGTTGAGTGGTCCATTCTTGATCGATCGTTCATCACAGAGGTAGAAATTCTCGAAACGAATAAGGAAGTAGAGATAAGTAAAAAAAAAGAATGAAGCTATCATAGTCGATAGGGAATATAACAAACGATGAAGTAAATCAAATTTTATATTTTACCGTTATTGCATCAATTTATCGTGTGATTAACCGTTAAGTTAGCTCTTCTGGCTTTATACGAAGAAACGTGGAAATAGGGACAACGCTGAATACGAGAAGTAAAGCTACGCAGAGTTTCCTTTTATTATCTAGGAGAATATATCGAAGTGAGCATTTAGAAGATTCGTTAGGAGCAATGAATCGTCTATCCTTAGAAATATCGGCTCTAGGAACAAGCACATGATTCATCGGGAAAGATAAACCGAGGAATTCCGCGTCGTAAAGCATTTCGTCATAAGTGCGGAGGCAGGAAGCGAGCTTTTGGTAGAAAGTGAAACTGATCACGAAACCGTATCACGATGTGCATGAAAAATATCCACCTACGATCGAAAATCGAGGAACTTTCTCCTGGAACAACCCTTTGTGTAGAATATATACGAACTCGATTTCGACGTACGATAACGATACAGTAATCTGGCTTTTACTTTTGCGACACGCGTCGTAGATGAATAATTTACAATCTTCCTATTGAATCTTAAAAAATCCCCTCTGTCCTACTCGAACGACTTTTTACATACGCGAATCAAAATAATTGTAATTTACGGTATCGCGAAGAAATCAAACGATCTTGCTTCGAAGTGTCCTCGTAAAGCGGCGGAAAAATTGCAAAACGCTCAGGCAGATCGTGCTTTAATTGAAATGTTATTTATGAATAATGGACAAGTTGTGACGTTTGGTATCGCCTCGGTCCGCGTATTCGACTCGAATGCAAATGGCACGCTATTACTGTACATTATCGGGGAGGCATAGTGAAATATCGATTGGCGAATATTACGGATCGATCGACGGTGATCAGGTCGTGTTGTTCGATCACGGACCGGATAGAAAGGCTGCACTTTAATTGCCAGTCGAGAACGATTTAAACTTGTACAAGAAACTTTATAGTTCGACGAGTTTCGTCGGGATTACAAGTAAATTGCATCTCGTAATGATAATAATCTCTCCATTATTCTTTTTATTTTTTTTTAGGTTTCCTGATAGTATTCAATGTTATGTAATTACTCATTTTAGTTGTGCAATAACGATCGTTATTATCGTCATTACATAGCTAAATGAAGGTATAGAGGGTCGCATGAACGTATGTGTGGTCACAGATCATTGATCGATGAAGATAATTCGGTTTGACATACAAATTGTCTTTCATCGGCGACATTGATAGCGTATGACAGATAAGAAGCTATTAAAATGTTACACACAATGGAACGCGATCCAATCGTGGCTCGCGATTCAAGTTTACGTATGGAGAAAAATGTATATTTTATATTGTCGTTCATGATTTATATGATCTAGAAGCAGTTAGTCGCACTAGATAGCTTTCCTATTAAAACACAGTCACTGGATCTAATTATAACTTAGTGCATAGTGTAGCAGATCGCTACATAATAACAAATATCGAAAAATGTAGTCAATCTTGTTTGCATAGAATTCTATATCATTAGTTAATCATTGGAGATCTAATCGCACGATGAAATTCAATTTAACATATCAGATACGATTGCATGCAATTACATACAGCTAGATCGCGTATCGAACGACATCAATCCACACTATTTTATCAGAAAGAATGAATCGAAAAGATTTTAATTGGAATAAGGTTCAAGAGATCCTATCATAGACTCCCAATTGTAATATCTTACGGATCTTCCGCACAACCAAGATTATATCGTACTGAATTGTACAGTGACAAAGTACATAGCGGTAAATGTAAATCTAGACCTTGACGCTTGGATCTAGACCATCTGAATTCAAATTCCGATGCAAACCAAATTTTGAATTTAATTCCCGAGTGTCACGAACCGAAATTAAAGAGCCAAGAAACAGAAATCTCAGCTATGAACGAACATCGAAATTGGATGGATTCCAGCAATAAATTCAAGTCTAAATTCTGATCTGAGAATCAGAACCTAAGTGTTGACGATGATTCCAATTTTAAAGCTAAATTTCTGACTTAAATTTCAACTACCAGCTCAGTCGAGAATCCAACTCGCGCATAACGCACAGATATTAACATTCGGTATAATAAACTCAGATCTGAAACTCAAGTTTCGATCACGAACTCGATCTCGAATACAAAATCTGGATCTGAAAAACAAATCGAATTGCAAATCTAAATTGAAGATTCAAAATTCCAAAGTAGGACATTAACCTTAACCCGTGGAATTCAAATCCAGATGATAGCATAATTGACATGTTAATCATCTATGATTGTAAGTTCAATTTATTGTTACGGCTATGAACGTCGTGTCAATGTTCAATCGAGTTTCTCAAATTCCGAGAATGATTAATCAAATTCGAGAAAGTCAAGCAACATTAGATTGCGTTTAATACGGTCTAACGAAGTCTACTAATTTTTTATCGTGTTGTATAATGTTTGATAAAGTCCGTAACGCTTCGAGCGAATATGATTTATGAAATCAATGGACTCCAATCGACTATTGTGACGTTCAATAGATCCTAGTGATGCTCGATAGGGTACAATGGATTGTAATTTGATTATTTTCAATAAAGTCTGATAGAGTCTAGTAACAATAGATTCTACAGTCGTCTGGTCAGATCTGATAAGTCTGGTTACAGAAAATTCAATTGCATAGGACAAAGTTCGATTATATTTTTCTAATTTCGATCATATCATATACAATTGTATGTTTATACTTCACAGAGGAAATATCTGATCACCTCTCACACCAATTCAAATATGAATCTTAGAAGATCGAATTTGGTCGTATTGAGATAAATGATAAATTCATCACACAAGTTGCTATATACATAGAACTCGGATAAATAATTAAGTTTCGGTTTTAGTTGTTCTAATTGTTTAAAAGAATAAGGAACGATCGATCGAGGTATATCTAAAGCGATTGGTAACTTTGAGAGTGTCCCCGAGAATAAATTCTTCGTGCAATAGACATTATTACGAAATATCGATAAATGAAGATTCGCGATAGGATGTCGATATTTAGCAGAAAGGAAACTGATAGACGCCTTGCTTTGAATCATATACCAACAAGATCTTACTGATTTCCGATAATATCGATGAGTACGTATATTACTTGCAGTTATCCAGTGCGATAGCACTGGCGCCTCATAATCTCGTAACTATGTATGATTACTTCATCACTTTTTATTTATACCTTTTGAAAGTACCACGTTTTTTGGTCTTATTTTTTATTTAGACGATTTGGATCTTCACTTCGAATTATCTTGCTATACGTTGCACGTTACACGCCATCCAATAATAAATTATCATATAATCGAAGATCACAGGAGGACAAACAGACATTTCTCATATTTTACAGTGTTTTATATTGTCAATTTTCTTATCTTTGTTTCGTCTTGAATTACGATTGTCATAACGTTCTACGATCGGGTTCATTATAAAACTTCGTAGATATTTTCGTAATGAAAATATTTCAGGAGGTTTCGCAAGATTTGTACCTTTGTATTTAAAAAGTCTTCTTTCCAATTCTGTAAGTATATTAACCATCAAATAACATTTAAATTTACATTACAATTAGAACATTAAGAAAAATGAATTCATACGTGTTTGCCTTGTGATTCTGAATTACAATACATGTGCATATTAGAAGTTATAATTATAGCCTAATTACATACTTCGTTACGTAATAAACAAGCTTGTTAATGAATGCCAGGAATTATTAATTAAAATATATGCACTATTTTTACTGGCACTTCCACGAAACATAAATTCTACTGTAACAAAAGGAAACGGATGATTAATACCTAATTCCTTATCGCGAAACATCAATGATAACGAAAACACATAAAAGCATGCCTCTTTCAATATATTAAACAATGATCAAATCGGATATTAACGATACTATTTTAGCACTTCGATAACGCGATAAATCCTTTGTACATAGGATTTATTTAATGCCAAGAACTAATGCACATTGGCGTTCATTCTTTGTAGCAAGAGAGAAAAGAAAAAGCTGGTTTCGTGTAGATCAGTCTAGAATGCAAGATATAGTTTCAGATTATGATAAAGATCCGAATGAAACACGCGATTACTTTTTTTACAAGGGTGATCCACGCGAAGTAGGGTGAAAGTAGAATTATATGAATCAGAAGGATATTTCAAACAAGCTAAGTATTATAATTTGCCTCGTAAAGTTCGCCAAATTTGCTTATGAACGATTTTTAAGCGATTTACGTTCAAAAATGGACTATTTAACTGGTTATTGGTGGTGTGATAGAAAGCGAAATATATTTTATAGATTGACAGCTTGATGGGCATCATTTTTCTCGAAATACGTAACTTTCACTCATCGAGGCGAAAGAAGTTGTTCGTTCGTCAAATATTAATATCCCCATTCGAAATTATAATAATATAATTCAGTAGCCTGTGTACAATTTTGTTGTTCATTTTATTAGTTCTCGTAAAATGCCTCCTTGCTGATTCAAGAAACCTAAAGTACGCGATATTTTCTCGTTCTTTCGTCGTTATTGCAAAGACCAATGGTATTTCATAATATGCAACAAGTTTGATTATTCTACACGCAGTTCAAGATTGAATTTCAAGATGTCGAAACTTAACCGACTCAAATAACCCTAGCTTGTTATATTCAATTTTCTTCCTTCGTAATCATTTAACAACCCAAGAAAAAACTACAGAGAACATTTGAAAAACTAAGAAAGGCAAAGAATACCAACAGTTCGTTTATGCGGTAGACCCTACAGATTGCAAATTCCTGAAATAATAGCGAAGAACGTCGCTTAACCCGAAGCTGAATGCGTGTTCGTTGTTATAAATATCCTTGTCAGAGTGGAAAACCATTGACAGAATGGCTGCAAGAATCCAACAGTTGCGTCGTGACGATTTTACGATCCCCTTGACGTCGCAATTACTCCTGGTTAGACGACGCGTCTTAATGACCGTGCAACCATTCATTTACGTCGTCGCTTACGGTGTTCGGTAACGAGGAAGCATAGTAAAACAAACAGCGTTCGGACGATTGGCGTGGATTTTACGCGCGGAAACGTTGTTGGCGAAGTTTCCTGTCCATCTCGCTATCTGTCTGCGTTCCAAACACCGTTGCGTATATAGCAACTAGGGTAACGTTACAAAATGTGATTCATAGTTTCTGCTTGTCACCAAGCAACCTACAATTTCATACTCGCGAGTCTTTCCACCGATAACGAGCTGTTAATTCATTCTTGTTTCCTCGTTTTCCTCTTTTCATAGCGCGCGTTTCAATGGCCGTAGATTTTATGGAATAATCACCGAGACGAATAAAGGCTACTCCTACCCAATGATCGTGTATCAAGGAAGAACTAGTCGAATGGATTTTTCTAATGAGTCGAGAAACGCATAGCAAATATAAGCTAAAAGTATTTATCAGTATCGATAAATAAGCAGGGGACGCGTTGAGATTATTCGATAAACGATTTCTCTTTCTTCGTCCCCCGGCATTTCCTCGTCTTTATCCTTCGCCGCCTTTTTTCCATTGATTTCCTCGTTTTCTTTCTCTTTCAATATTCCAATCGATTTGGTACAATTTACATAAAGTAACGATTAATGCACAAGCTCGAGATCGGTAAGACGAGCCGAACCTGATTCGATCTACGTATTATAAACTCTCCTACGCGCTGCCCTCGAGGGGACATCGATGCCTGGAACGAGGTTACATCGAGAAGTAACATTACTCCCCTTCTTGTAAATTATACCGTAACACCTGGATACCTTGGATGCTCGAAGAAGTTGTCCCATTACCAGCCATTGCCGACTTCTTCCACTGCTCCTGTACAGTCGAAGAAACGGTAATATGCACAAGGTGCTTGGCGGACCACGCGCTTCTTTGCTACGAGTCGGGAAGCGAATATATAATCGACAGTCCGTAGAAAACGATTCGTAAGTTTCTTCGTTTCTTTCTAATTTCTTATATCGGAGATTCTGCAATTCTGCAATTAACTTGACAACTCCTCTGTTATCGCGATAACTGGAAGAAAACTTCCAGTTCGTTGCTATACTGTAATTCGAATTGCTATATCGCTCCATGCTTCAAACCCTTTCCCTTCAAGAGGCTGACACGCAAACTCAAACGAACCTAAATTTCTCCTCAATTCTACAGAAACAAAATCTATCAGACTCTCTGATTTCTATTTTTCAATAACTTCAGGAATCTAATTGTAGATGTGATGTAAAACAATTAAAGTCTAACTAAACAGTAGAATTAAATCAAGTATTACATATTGTAACATACATACAAATATTTGTCACGGTTTATGATGCGATGCCATTCATCTGTATCTTTTGCTGGGCTCTGGAGAAATGACAAAATCCCGGATCTCGTGTAACAAATATAAATTTACGATCTAATTGTAAAATCTTTCATAAGAAAGAAGTTCACGTAGTTGCGGTATATTTTGCCAACGTCAACGAACAAATTTACCTTTTCCGAAAGAAGATGAAACCATCATAAACCGCGAAGTAGAGCGTGAATCGGATTCAGGCCGCTAATCGCGTCCCGCGATTTTTCATCGTGCGGCTTTCGCGATTCTGGAAGCAAGGGTCAAGTGCTCGACGCACTTAATCAACTGCATAAGAACCAGTGGTAACCGTTTGACAACTACCGGGTGTAAAACGCCCACGAGCAGCTGTAGAGCAAGAGCAACGTGTCCGAGGCTAATCGTCAAATCCGTTAGACGTCGTATCACTCATGACTCGCGCACAACGACGTGATTCTCGCCCATACTTTAATAATGACTTCCTTAACCCTGGTCGTCGCGTGATTTATACGCGATTGCTCAGACACGCCTCGCAAGACCAGCTTCTCCAAAGTGATCCCTCGACAATCGCGCATTTTTCCAGCCGTCGAAGCGAGGCTGTACGGCAATTTGCGGACGTTGGCTATTAGGGCTTGTAACGTGAGCGATTTGACGTCTTAGCATGCGAGGAAACCCCACAGAGAAAGCACGCAACAGGGGGGGTAGACGAGCTTAATTGAAAAACTTCGTTCGCCAGTGGCACCCTGGAAATTTATCCGTGAAGAAAGTTGCGATCAGAGTTTTGACTAATTAAGCTGTCCAAGCCATTTCTAGTACTTTTTCCTCTTAGGTTTATTAATAGTTACCGGTGCGAAGGAGTAATAGATAATGTATGTAATGGAAAATAACGGGACAGAAAAATAATAGATATAATTAAATGACGAGGATCTGTGGAAAAGTGGTATATAATACAGTGAGTATATGTAGCTTCTTGCAAAAAACCACTATGCGTCTCAATATTATTTGTAATGAGATTACATTGTTATAGCTTTCTCATTTTTTCATTGTTACTACTTTAAAAATTACACGTACTCTTTTTTTAAGTGATTAGTCCATGTTATTATTATTACCATTATTATTACCATGGCCACTACTAGAAACGGTTAATGAATTTCTACCTTTCTATGATTGCCTGTAGCGATGTATTTTAATGTTCGAAAGCATACAGATTTTTCTATGAAATTACTCAAATTAAAGATTTCGTTACACGCACCACTTTCTCTCCAAGCTCTATAAATAATTTATCAATCAAAGATATGGATAAGTTCCTTGGCTAAAACTGACGGAAGTAGAAAACGAGTGAAATCCTATTAACGTTAGAAAGTATCGAAGCTACGGCTACGATTAATTAATTAATTTACAAGGAACACGCTTTAACTCTTTAATTCCAGAGATTGATATGCGTATATCAAATAAGTCGATATAGCATTCGTCGAGTCTAATAAGAGTCAATTTAACATCAACCAAGTGCTTGCCAATTTAGTACCCGTTTCACGATCCCTTGATCCGCTTTGCAACGTACTACGTACGAAAGCAATTTTCCAGCTTGTTTTACTACCCGTCGAAATCGTTTCTTCCACATAGGATTTCACTGCCTTCACGCTCGGACATTGTAAACCGACCGCATAAAAGATGTTCATTCTACTTCTACTAATCCTTTCTACGAAACAACTCTGATCCATACAGAATAAACGACAAAGGAAAGAAGAGGAACTCTCGCGACGTGTTACTTAAATCGTTAAAATAAATATACCTCACGCTTCGGCGTGCAGCATTATACCGAGGATTAAGATCATAAAATGCAATCAAGGTTCGTAGGGAGAAGCGTAATTTACAATTTTACGCGAGTATGACGTACGAATAGACGGCGCAGTTATACCAATACAGTTATATCGACTGCGTGTATCGTTAAATAAAGAAGAAAGGAAAGAAAAGATGGTTCTCGATGGAGCGACGAGGGTGAGAACTCATTCATGACGTTGTTTGTGAATGGTACGCGAGATCGACGCATCGGTGAGCGAAGGCACACAAGAGAGAGAGAGAAAGAAGACTGGTTCCAAAACCAGTCGCCAATTAAAGCGACACAGGCTAAGAAACACGATGGACCAACTTTATTACGCATTAACCCATTCTAATAATTTTTTTCGCCACGAAAACCTGAAATTCGTGTTCGTTGCATCGTTTCGTCCTGGTGATTGCACGGTGACCTCGATATTTTCGAACATGGCTATTTCGTAGTGTTTTCTATGTGTGGACGAACAGGTACACGTTTTGATGGGACGATAATTTAATCGCGAATCCAGTCGGAGAGAGAACGAAGAAGGATAAAGTGAGATCTTTTTTGAATAGATTTATACGATAAGCGATTAACTCTTTAGTTATAACTTTTTTCATTTTGCTACGGTTCCTGGATAGTTTTCGATTGAAATATCTTTTTATCTTGGAATTTATTTCTCGCTTTGAGAACTTACGCACGTGTTACATCCAGTTCTCCCTACGAATCCTTGTCTTTTATCTATGTGTTTTTTAATTTTCTCAAAAATTTGTTATTATCGAACAAAAGATTTCTATCGTTCGACGACGAATCTAACATATCAGAACTAACAAGGTTCTTGAAATCTTTTTCGTTTAACAGATAAATATATTTTATGTAATTTTTTAAGATCTCTCGATCTTGAAAAAGATAGGAAGAATATCTACTTTTTCTTTCTTACAATTACGATACAATTACAAAGTCTCTTGAAATAATAAAAATCTGATTAAATTGATTAGAATCCAAAGATCGTAGCAAGCTCGAATCACAATTACTATTAATACAAAGCAGTTACAAATATAAACTCAAATACCTGGTACAATTAATTGACGAGTAATAGCACAACGCATATTGATACTCCGTCCTAAACGAGTGTTCGTTTACCAAACTCCTACCTGTGCTTTTTCCGATTCCATAAGTCAATTAAAATGAAAAGAGGATAAACGATGCATCGTTAGAAATGATACTACCTGAATTCATCATCTATGCGATTATCATAGTCGAACACGCGTGTAAGAGAACTTTTCCGGCAGATACACGAGTTTTCAATATTCATTCGTTCGTGAAGATTGATTAAGTAAGTGGAAGTACTGGTTGAGACGTTCGACGCGATCAGCCAGGACAATTTCAACATTTTATGCACGCGCCAGCTGGGAAATGATTAATTGGTCGATACGAAATACAAGCGAACGCTACGAGCATGAGCAATTGCTCGGAAGATATTTAGCGGAATCAATAAAGCTATCGAGGATCATGAATAGCGAAATACAAAAGAAATACCATAAGTTATGCAGATATATTAATATTGAATTGGAAATAAATATAATTTAATAGCTTTTATACTTTTCTTTCTTGGTTCTCTTTTTCTTTCGTAGTTACACCGCTATGAGATTTTCCTATATTCGTTTCACAACGTTTTATTCTATTGGTTCGAGAAAGATAAATAATTAGATACACGAAAAGCAACATGGATTATTCAGACATTTCAGTGTTAATTTAGAAATATAGTACGCTACTAGAACAATTGATGGATCGTTCACCGTATTTTGATTTGAATGGGAGTAGTATGAACTGTTGAAATAACAAATTTTAATTTCAAATGTTACCCTACTGACATTAGCCACAATAAACGTTCTAGTGTCAGTCAGCTCATTATTTTCGATCACACCGTAAACTCGGTATCGGATAATCAACTCTTCTAACTAGTAAAACTATATATATTTTTAACTGATAAATCTATACGTATTTAAAATTCACATCTCTCACAGAATAAATGCCAATACTGCAATTTTGCAGAAACATTGAAACAGAACTTTAATGATATCAAACTTGCATTTATGAAATTTAACATAAACTCTTCAATACCCACGACAAACCAAAATACAAAAACCGAACAAGGCAGATAAAAGCAGGAAAATCTCTCGCGTTTTTTTCCGCGGTTGCGGTGAAAAATATTTCTCAAGAATACAAAGGAAATAAAAATAGGCAGCACGGTTTTCGTTAAACAAAACCAGCCACTTGCAGAACGCAAGTTCGCGACTAAAATACTAGACCATAAAACACTGTATAAAAATTAACATAAACTTTCCAAGGTTTAGAAAAACCATAGAATAAAGATACAGAGAGGAATTAAAAAATAAGAGAAAAATTTATGTAAAGTAAAATCGTATAATACTTCACGTAGCTATCGGACGTGAAATGCATATATCGTCCAAAAACTTTCTCCCATCTTTTACCAATTACGTTAAAAAGAAATTTTTTTTAAATAAAAAGAAACAAAACATAACAGGCCAGCACCCTTTGCGTGAAACGAAAGCAAGCACACGCGTTCGCGACCACCGTGACCACATGAATCATTTGGCTGCAATTCGCTTTCCTGTCGCAGGCCCGAGAGTGCAAAATCAACGAGAGAACTGACGGGGCAACGTGTACTTGCGGGTGGGTAGCCGGCGAGAAAAGAAACACATCTCAATGCGTGTTTTCGCCCACGTCATCCCCGCCGTTTATATTTCTCTAGCAAGATTCGTGGTGCGCTTTGGCGAAGCGGTAATCGCGCGCGCGCACACATTAATGTCTTACTCCTACGAACACGGCACGGTGAATAAGCGAATGAATTGCCTTCATTACCACGATATATGCGGCGCCGCGAATCGTAGAAATCGAGGTAGCCACATCCGCGAGACCGTGGATTTGTTTAATAATAATGAACCGTAAGGACAATACGACACCATTGTAATTAATCACCGCTCGTTGGTATCTTGTTTCATATTCTGAGAAAGAGACTCATGACTTTAGAAATCATACTTAACCTTGGCAAATTCTTTCAATTTTTATGGGAACTTCTCGTTCTTGGTTTAACAAATGGTACGTGTTTTAACGTTTTCAGAAAAACTTCGACGCTGCTTTTGGCGTTTACAGGAATGAAATATCTGGTATCTTTTAAACGATATTTGCCACAATGTAAAAGATAAGAATTTTGTTTTTGGTTTTTGAACAAATTCGGTGGATAGCGATATTGAAATTTGTACAAGCAACGTTTTATCGATCTAAGGAATTTTGACCACAGATAAATGTACGCGTAGTTGGGACAAATAAGTAGTTGTAACGTAATAAACGATCGCATATTCGACTTAAATTTCAAACACGAGAAGGCATTATTTAAAAGAAAAGTGCGCTCGAGAATATCTGGGTTACGTAAATAAATCTTTGTTACCACACATTTTACACGATCACAATCAATTACCGATATCATGAAATGCATTCCTTGCACAAGTGCAACTCAAACGAAACCCGAATATCGTATACAACCGATTCAATAGGAAACTGACGTTCTGTCGGCGAGGAGCCAACCTGTCGGAGTTGGCTCGCGCAGAAATCGCTCAGCAAGAAAATGAAGATTGACGTTCACGTTGTCTGAAAAAAAAAAAGAAAAAAACAAACGGAGACATCGACTTCGTGAAAGTTGGTGCACGTTGCAAACAATGCTTTAACCGCTGAACGTCGTCGTTTCTCAAGGGAAGAGAACAGAACGATGTAAATCTTCGAACCGCGAAATGCGTTAAAACAAGCCACCCCCGCGACATTTACAGGTAAAACGGAACTACAGCGTTGAGAAACCGCAACCAGGACATTTACAGTCGTTTAAATATTTTTTTCGACATTTCGAAGACAATGTTTCGACCACGTTGAACGTGCTATTGTTTAGCCAACATGGGGCGATAAATTGGTATGTAAATTTTAGAAACTCGATCGTTGATCTCGATAAGGCTTCCGTGTAGCATTGGTTTAGATCAGTTTTGTAAAATGGCAACGTCAAACATTTTGTCTGTGGAAGTAGTATTCAAGTACTTTTAATTTTAAATCTTGCTTTAACAAGAAATGAAGTATGAAATATATTTTTTTAAATCATGTGTAAGAAGTTCAATAAAAAATTGAATTAGCATAAAGACGACGATCATTAAGTAATTCCACAACTTTGATTTTAAACGAGGATATTTGTAAAACGAACAACGATGATTGACAGTTGGTAAAGAAATATAAATTTATTAAAAGCATCATAACGATAAATATGAAAATTAGTGTAGTTTTATACGATGTTTCCAGTTGCTTCGTATGAATATATAATGAATACACACTTCTATAAAAATATTAAAAACATCCATATCTTAACAATGTTTCGTGTTGTCTCATTGAATTTAAATTCATGAAGCGAAACCGCGTAAAATTTAAAATTAAAATGAATAAAACGATTACAAAACGGTGACAATGTGCAAAAAAGATTACGTATTATGTGATTTTAAATTTCGGGCATCATATGCAATTGTATACAAAAAGCTGATTATTCGCCATTCTGATACAAACGAGTTTGACGCAAGAAACTGGCACTTAATCTGTTAACCGAAGAGGAATTTAATGCTTCCATTGAGTTCCTAATCTCTTTGACATAATAATCTTTGTATTTATAAATCTTCTTTGTTGTAATATTTTCTTTCATTTTCATTAAAGCTAAACATCATATTTGCGTATACAAAAATTACTTTTATTCCTTAAATTCTTCCTTTCAATTATTTGTAACTCTTAATTTCGTGATTATAGAAATTTCTAGTTAAAGTAATAACCCAGTTAACAGGTTAAAACATCCACATGAACCTCGTTTTCTGACAACAGCCAACATCAATTTCCATCAACAGGTTTCTCTCGCGTCACAGCTGATCCATAATCACGATCCCACACAAGGTTAGCGTAACTTTCAAAATTATTAAGCAAACATTCGATGTTCGCCGGTTATCATTACACGTGATTGCCTCGGGAAAAAAGAAAAGCCTGGCTCGCTGAATTACATCGAATTTGCATACAGTTTTAATCGTCCTTTACGACCAATTATCGTCTAACATGCTATCGATGCATTTAAAATGATGCAGAAAGGGGGAGAGAACGCGTTCGCAAAACGCAACTTTCCAACCGATTGTCATTAGTTCACGGTGGTCCCGCGGGATAAAAAGGTGCACGGGGGAACTTACTTCGTGTTCCACGAGCGGCGTGCTTTCTTCGCTGGGTTGGTATATTAGCATAAACGCAGCCGTTAAATCCGGATTCAAGGTTAACGGCACGTGAAACTCGGCCACCAGCAATGCGGCAGGTAGAGCCACGCCGAAAACGAGACGAGAGAATCCAACGAAAGAAAGAAGAAAGCCAGGCATCTCTGATTAAACACCGCTTTCCTCGCTACATCATTTGGTAATCCCTAAATCTTGTTTTCTGAAATTTTCGACCAACTTATCTCCTATGGAGATGAGATACGAGAGATTTTTGCTGTAGATTGCCAAGAATACGTTCGGGTTTCAACTGTTGGAATCCAGATTTGTTAAAAATTGAAACGCAGACATAAGCAATATTTGATATTGTTTGTGGATTTTATAATTTATCGTTCGTATGATTTTTATGTGAGCGTGCGTTTGTTCATACATAATTAAATAGTTTGTATATATAATCGCACGTAGCATCAATTATGATACAAAACAGTCGAGTTTTTTGCTATATATATTAAAACGAATCTCGTTTCGAAGGAATAAACTGATTCGGAAAATTGGACATATCTGACAAAGTTTAGAAGAGATCGAGGTACAACGTAGTTTACTAAACTGATTCGTTGTATATTTCCAAATAATATACGTTGAATAAGTTTGCATTTGAGTAATATATCACTCATCGAATTGACATAATCGTGAACAAAATTGGAATAATTGAAAAAAATTTAATATATCTCAATAACGTACGAGTGATTTATAAACCATTTTTCACATAGTAGATAATATTTTTGGAGAAAGCGATAATCTTCCAAGAAATTCACAGAACTGGATTTTCAAATTTTCATAAGAATACGGTTCAAGCATCTTTGAATATTGAAACGCTGTCAACATACGTGCACTTAAATAACCGTGGCTATACAAAATGAAGACATTTCGGTATTCATACATCAGAATTTCTAAACACATGAACAAGCAAGCACAGTTTATGATATATCCAATATTCGAATGGCTATAAATCATTACGCTCAACCTTCTCGGTTTACGCATAAAAAGCGAAATGAGTCAAACAACCGTTCCCCGGCTCAAAACACATGTTACGAATCAAAATATATACTTTCGTATCGTGACGATTCTATTCGCACTTGCGTATATCTGATACTACTATTATTCACGATTTATATTAGACAACGGTCATGCAATCGACAGAGTTTGTTCTTTATTATACATATTCATGACTAGATTGCGAATATTTACGCAATTTCATATTTATACATTATGAACATAATAAAAGAAACGGGGCCTAAATGGAGATTTATTTCACTTACTTAATACATGGAATATTTCAATCTTTCTGCATCTTATACGTACTCTGCGAATTTCTACATAAATTGAAATTTTCCATAAATGCATGGACAATATGGATATATTTATAGTCTATTCATGACTAAACTATAGACGTGTATGGAATTTTATATGTTTACATAGTTCAAGAAATGGGAAATATTAGTTGGAATTATTAAACATAGAATATTAAATGTACGACTTTCTGAATATTTTCTATGTCTATAATTTGTAGTAACAGAAATTTCTTTCATCTATTAAACTCATCGTTAAACTCACCTACCATTTTTGCATATTACACGTATTCTATAAATTTCTTACATTTAAATTTCCCTTAAGCGCGTAAAATTCCGCAGTGTAATAACAATACCACAAACTATTACGAAACCCCAAAACATTCCTCTTTCTGTCTCCAAACGTATAAGAATCCAGTTGCCAGATATCACTATGTAGAAACGTCTAGGTAACATAGTTCAGGAGAATGCACTTTCTAATCGAAAATCAAAAGCGCGCGACATAAACAAAACCATTCTGAGAACCGTGTTTCAAAGTATCCGTCCCCTGCACAGTGACAAACGAACGACAAACGTGCTATGTTTTCTTTTTTGGGCAATATATGTACTCACTGAAAATTCTCGTCTCCAGCGATGGGTCAACCGTGAAAAGTTCGTTCGCTTCGTAGAGATCGTCCTCGCGACAAACGTTCAAACATACGAGGTCTGTTACTAGTACCAGGGAACCGCGTTGCGGCTTCATTTGCATCACTATAGCACGGTATCGATGTCAACGTCTCGGTAAACTTCAAAGTTAAACAGGGAATGTTTCCGTCGTTTCGGTCGCGACACAAGTATTTTCTAGTTTCCCTTTTTTTTCCACTTTTTCCACCGTGTAGTTCTCACGATCCCATTTTCTTTCCTTTCTTTTTCTTTTTTTCTTTTTTTCATTCTTCCATTTCAAGCGTTCGATCGTTCCTGGAATCCGTTTAAACTGCTTCAGGTCCGATTTAAATGACAATCACTATGAAATATGCATAAACGTTTATTGTACGGAAGCAGAACACGTGTGGGGATAATTATACGGTGCTTCAGATAGTTAGCGTCATTGTTTCGTCGGTTCTACAGAATTTACGATTAGTTTGTTGCGCTTAGCTATACCTACGCCTTAAGCGTACGTAGCGTAAAATTGTTGTTGCTCTGATGAAAGCACCACGTTAGATTATACCGGTCGAACTTCATTTATTGGAACAAAATTTTGGGCAATGTTCCCGAAGGAAGCACATCTTTAATTTTTGTTCGACGCATTTCCCTTTTTTCCAACAAAATATTCATCATATTATATAATTTTTACGAGCCTATTTTCATCCGATAATTTTTATAAATTCAAACATCTCAAATTTACGTAACTTAACTCGCGAACTCCAGTTAATAAGAATTCCATTCATGGAATTCTATTATAATATTTAATTTCTCTCTCATACACGCGCATCCAACATTTGTCAACAAACTCAGAAGACTTAAGCTCGAGTAACTTGATTAATCTGACTAATTGTAAGGCTTCAAACCATATTTTACAGTTTCTTCAATTTTTGCTTCTCCTTTCTACAGCGCATTAATAATTCTCGAATAAATTGTCGATCGGATCGAGCAGCCGAGAGTCGACTTAACGGAATGGAACGTGACTTCATGGGCCTTGAATTATATCTCCCGTTGCAATTTCACGTTCCCGAAGAAATATTCGGTCTAAACACACGTTGGAGAACGCGCGTTTCGCTCATCGCCCTCGGCACGCGCCAAACAAGATGGATCGTACGTGAACGTAGAAAACGGATGAAAAGAAGGATGAGGAAGAGGAATATAATACAGCCGATATGATGTATACGAGGGTAGTTAGCCATGGACGGCGATTTACGTGTTTATCTGGTGAGAATGACGCGTAAGACAGACCGACAAACCGATGAATTACGATATAAATTACCGCCATTTGTCGAAACTATCCGGCTCCATTTGCGGTTCACGGTAACATTATATTTGCTTTCATTACTCGGTCGCTTTGTGTACGACGCTTAATATTTTATCTTAATGAGCAGAGAAAGGTAATTACTTGTGAGAAGAGTGATTATGCGAGCTGGTTGAGTTGTTATTTTTAACCCTAGAAGTACTAGGCGTACCGTCATGTGTGTACACTATATAAACGTGTTGATGATTACGATTAATAAAGTACAATGGGAAGAAATGTATAATTACGTTTTTATTTCAATAACAGTTCAACATGATGTTTTTACAGTAATTACGGAAATAAAAGCACTAAAACTCTTTGATGAGTTAATACAACAAAGTGAGAACATACAGGGTGTTTTGCTCGAAGCAAGTCATCTCATTATCTTTTTTAAATTATGACGATGCAGAAAACTTTTCGTTCCAAGGTAAACACGTTTTTATGCATAAGTAAATTGTCTTCTGTTGTTCACAATTCTCTCGTATTTCGCTGCAATCTTGGAAGTCACGTTCGCTGTTAAATACTTCAAAATCACGTTATTACACGTACTCGATCATGTCCAAACATATAAATCGGTATAAACGCGTCTGACAACATTACCAGAAATCCTACCATAAATCTTCTGTGATCCTCAAATTTTTATATCTCGTACTTGCTCTAATTTGAGCAATCAACAAGGATTTGTAATGGCTTAAGACTTGAGAAGATATTTCATATAAAATTGAAACGAGAAGCTATTCGTCTCGATAACAATTTTTTTTTTATATTTTGTTCAAACTTGAGACATTTTTCAACGTTAAAGAGATATAATTGACTTTTGAACGACTGAAAGCAAAGTTGACCAGACGGTGAATGTCTGCTACCCAGAAGCGAGCTGCTGCGCCCATTTCCGCTGTCATGTCACCGCCACAAGATCCCAGACGCCAACGAAGAGATCGCATCGGGGATCGATTTATCGAGCGACATCGTCGATCGAGATCGTATCGATCAGTCTGTGATGCGGAAAGAAGGGAACAAGAATTCTAAAAGGACCGATGTCACGGCGATTTTTCAGGTTACGCGTCGCAGAAGAGAAAGAGACGTTTAATCTGCGGTCTCGATCGCCCGTGCTCGAGGCGTGGACATTGTGGACAACCGCGATCCAGATCGCGACGTCGCGTTAATTGACGGGGATTTAGATTAATTGTCGACTAACGAGGATTGCAGATTTATCGGCGATAAATGTCGATGACTTTTTGCTCTTTACTGTTTGATTGGCTTCTTGGACGATTCCAGAACGGGTTTCCCAGTTGTAGGCAATTCGAAATGAGATTGCAGGCTGATAGAACTTCTTGGAACTTTAAATATTACACATGGAATCAAGCCATAGTTAGAAACGAACGATGATAAGTTTGAGACGCGGCAGTGTATGTTCACGGCTATGGTTATAATCAATACGTTCGTTGTGACGAATTGTCGTCCCAATGAACACGCGAATAATCAAATACAGTGGCTACAAAAGGTGTTTGCACACCGTTATCTACTATAACATTTATATATCGATTAATTAATTCCAAGTATATTAAATTTCGTGTCACACAGTATACTACTTTCGCGTGACTATGAAGATTTGATACTGTAAGAATGGGATATATAGACTCTGACAGGAAAAGATTTCATCAAGAAACAAAAATATGTGCAAATATTTCTGCAGCCACTGTATACAGATTCGGCCTCCGGATGTTTCGCTTAGCAAGACGACACTTTGTTGGAACGCACGTCCTAACCATGTAACCTTAGAGAAAATCTGTCTGATCGTGTCTGCATACTACGTCTAGACGCTCTTGTTTGACACAGGAAATCCTACGTTCACGCCATAGTTACGGGTAGCAGAGCTACGTTATTCACTCTCGATACAGTCGACAATGCTTGGCACACGGGTGTCGTTGATTTCGACTTTTTAGACCAGTTGCACGGGAACGGGGTCGAGTAATCCCAAGCGGTAGCCGTCCGCCTTATCTGGTAAACTGTGGCAACGACAACGACTCATTGTTGGCGAGGGAACCGCGTGCCCTGTGTTCACATAACAAGGGCCTAGCAACAGTTTCGTGCGATGAAAATAACCGGTCGGTGTGGGACGAATGAATGAATCGTTTCGAAATCGCGGGGGGAGAGATATACCAGATGTTGGACTCTCTCGTGTCACTCTGCTGCTGGATATTCGAAACCTCGTTACCGACTGGCTCAATTAGATTTGTGATCATGGTGTTGCGCGGCTGTAACGAACCGGCCAAGTTAATGTTCCAAGGTAGGTTCGAAGTGTTGTTTCGACTTGTTTATAGAGTGTACTGTGCAGGATGTGATTTTTGTGAATGAGGTTGGATCGAGACAGGTGTCCTAGTGTAGAGTTCCGAGGAAAAGAACTGTTTGTGGGTGTAATAGTAAGTTGAGTGGGTTAGATTGATAATGGAAGATTAAACGTTACGACACGATTAAAGCATCGACGAAAATGAACTCCTGCTGTACGACAAATCTATTTGGATTTAAATCGTCATACATCGTACGTGTATTTAAAAACTGTGGTAATTTAAAACGTGCAATTGAATCCTGTGTTAGAAGAAGATCGTCAAAAAAGGCTTTCAAAGACTAAGAACAGAAAATTACAAAAACAATATTTAACCGCTGTTGCAAATAGTTCCAAGCTTTTCGTTTTTCCTAAGAATCTTGTTCGAGCTGTATGCGTCACTTCTGAAATATATGAGATATATAGATATAATTATATAATGATAAAAATAAAGACATGCGATATAATTCCATGAAACAAGTCACGATATAAAGGACTGGATGGCCAAAACGAGTCTCGTGCGTACGTGTATAGTCACGTAAGGAAACGTTAGAATCTCCATAATACATAATCAATGCACGAGGGACACGCGAACCTACCGCGGCAACCGTTCGATTCACGGTAGCAATCGATAAGGAGTCACGTTTCTGTATTCTTTTTCGCATAATGCAAATTATCGGCACACAAGACCAGACAGGGGCTAATTTAATTACAATTTCACGGATTAACGCCGTCGCGCTTCGATTCCAGATAGCTCGTGTGACGTCGCGTTGGCGACAACGTTTTATCGTTAGATACTCGAATCCGACGTTAATACGAGCCACAAAGCGCGGGTGGTAGTAGAAGAAATACAGCCAGAAGATCGGGCGGCTCCTGGCGTCGATGTTCGCGGCAAGGATTGCATCAGCGCGCCCTTAATCCCATTACGAGTAAGTAATGGCCCCTCGTGCGCCAACCAGAGAACCGTAAAAATGTTGTGTCAGATGCTATCTGACTGGTTGTCGTTTGGTAATTTACCATACGTCCAATCTCGACGAGTTACACATTGGCTAAAGGTCAGCCCGCTTTTACGCTCTTACCCGAGTCGATCGTGGCTTCCGAAGAAGTACCTTCTCTTCTCGGAGCGGTTCAAGTTTGTTAAAGGAGAAGAGAACGAATAGATTAGCGGACGAAGAAAGGAAGGGAGGCCAGTGGAACGGTGGGTATTTATAGGTCGTTCGAATTCTATGGACCTCGAAGGGAACACGACGAGTAATAAGTTCCGTTTAAGTCCGAGCTGGCAGATAACGATCGGAATTTCGCGCCGAGCCTCCGACAGATACCGTGTGTATCCAATCTACTTGTAATTATATGCGACGGAATCTGGTATGTACAAACTGTTTAACGGTAAACGGTCAATTGGTGCAAATAGCCGGGACTGGGAGAACAGCTACTTAACGAAATTGCCAGTGCACTGCTCTGCGTGTCCTGATTGCGAGGATTGCTTTGAAAGCGCGTGCACGTATTGTGCAGTAACCGACGAACCAGTCCGAGGATATCGTTCGCCGGATATTGCGTACCAACAAGTTCGAAAACCATTTCAATGGGGATGAACGGTACTATACGATTGCTCGACTCAAATTATTTCATAAATAATATGGGAAATTTAGGAGATAACGATGAAACGAAGATATTTATCAATGTATTAAGAGTATTTCTTTTTCATATAAATCTCGACGTGGAAATGAGTTTATATTTCTTTTTTATAAATTATGATCAATAACGAATTACGATCTTGCTGGCATACTTTTCGGAAGAATTCTTCTTTCCCGTATCTTGATAGAAATTTTAATGCATAATTAGTAAGATGGGTTTTATGAAACCATAAAAAATTTTATCTTTGAGGTAATTTGGAAGAAGAAATAGGCAGTTTGGGAGAACAAGCAGTTGCGTAACTCACTGTACCACCCGTTGTAAATTTCCCAATGTTTCTACCTACGTGATAAAACCACCACTATACTAATTACGTCTTACAACGCAACATGTTAAATGTAAGACTAAGTACTCGTAAAAATCGGATATCGTCGATTACCACTTTTTATCTTCGACGATTACGAACGTTCTCGTTGCTTCTTAGTAACATCTGACCGGAACTGAATTTCCATCAAAATCCACACCGACGAAAGTATCCATTCGATCATTGGCGAAAGGAATTCTGGGAAAAAAAACGCATAAAAGCGTAGCGTCGCCAAAAACCAGTCCAGATATATCGCTTCCGGTATAATGAAAAATATCAGGCAAATTAACATGGTCGAGCCGATATTGTTACAGTGATTTATGGTATGTAAAACAGCGTTCTGGCGTTCGAAGAGACGAGAGACGTTCGTCGTCAGTGAAGATGGTCAATGACGTCTGCGCGGAATAGCCATTAAGCCGCGTATCCACTGGTCAGACGCAAGTGGTTTATGAACGTTTATGAAACGGTTCAGCCTTTAGAAAGTTATGCACGTGGAAATTGATATATAAATCGCGTATCTGACGTTAACAGATATTCGTCGCGAATGCTTTTTAAAGGCAGATTTCCATTGGTCGGGCAAAACTTTTGTCAATGTTTGCAAACGTACGCTAACATTCGTTAAAGTGAATTTTCTTCGGTAGATTTTACGGTAGATTTTCGGTAGAATTTTCTTCGGTAGATTTACGTAGAGCGTAAACAATTGTGAACGATCGTGAAAATTTGTATGGCTTTAAAACAATGTTGCTACATTAAAGAAAATTGTGTTGTTCCTTTACGTCCGTAGAAAGTTGAAGAAAATAATAATTTTGAGATCTAATAATGTGCTAAGTTTTAAAATAGCTTCTCTGTAAAAAAGAAGAAAGAAATAGAAAATTTGACTGATCATATTCTGAATGTAATATTTCATTTATCAATGTTTGTTAAAATTTGCCAGATATCTAAATTAAAAAATTCGAACGTTGATGAACGTTACAGTTAATATTTATATTTTGAGTAGCGATATCCGGTGGATACGTGGCTTTAGGTGTTTCACGAGACGATTAAACCCGCATCATTGACCGCCCTCTTATTATCCGCGCCCGGTTTCCTTGGCCCTCTCACCTTCTCTTCGCCTCCCGCTTTCTACTTGCATAATGCATAAACGGGGTGAAAACACGAGGAAGCTGTAACGGTCTAACGTCATTTTACGCGGTAAAGAGACTGCGAATTTACAAGAAACCAAGCCGACTGCATACCAACGAGCCTGAATCCCAAGAGCTCTCGTTCATTCCGCAATCTCTTCACAGCCTTAATTCCCGGTGGATCTTTCACAAAAACAGGTGCGAACACCAACCAGGGGATTTAAGCGGATACTTACTCTTGTTCAGTTTGGTTTGGTAATTTGGGAACAAGTTTTCGATATATGATTCCATCTTCCAGCGCTAACTTCGAGAGCAATTACGTGCGAGGTTAAATTTGATACACGCAAACTAAACTGGATCCTTTATTAAGTATCATATTCGTGATTGCCTTTAGTTACTATATACAAGATAATATGTATTAGGTTGTCCGAAAAGTGTCTTTCTTTCGCAAACGTGTTTTTTGCAACAGTGCACCTTCGTACAAACGTGAAAATAAGCCTGTGAAATATCGCGGTGTTTATCTCAACAGAACAAAATAGATCGTACGTAATTTGACAAAATAATATAATACAAAAAATCTTCTGCGTCTATTATTTCATCATAAAGCGAAAGAAACTTATCGGGCAACCTAATATTTTGACATTTAACTTACTGACTACTAAAAACCAACCAGATCAACTTCATTTCCTGAAACATTCGATAAACAAAATTGAAAATACGTTCGTGAACAGCGTTTAACTTTTCAGGAACCAGATGATTCCCCTCGATGGAGTTGATGAACTTGACTTTCGTATAACTCGTTTATCACACTGTGCCTTATTCGTATCTTTTTTCTATTACTATATTTCTATTAGAATTAAGTGTAAGCAATTACTTATCATCGAACGATTAAATTTTGAAGATATCCAAGAGACAATCGTAGAACTATGACCGTCTTAACATTCCAATTACACGGTGCAGGTGCATACCAGAGGCTCCTATTGTCCTGATTTTTTTAGTCACGCTAACACAGGTGTTAGTCGCATTACTCGTCGGATGTGAGGATGCCTTTGATTTGAAAGCAAGGTCTGACGATAATATATGAACTTAGTAATGGTAACGTTGAAAAGATAATGTAGCAAGTTCCATACCAGTTGTTTACAAGTTAACAAAGTGAAACGAAAAGGAAACGTTCGAACGATGGAACGCTTAGTTTCGAATAGTTTCCGCGACGTCGTTCCCAAGATTCTCGGCGTAGATAAAGTTGTAAGGAGCCGTGTTCGCAAAGACACGGCGAATTGTCAGCCGTGTGAAAAAATATTACGGCTGTGTTACGGTCGTTTACGCGGCTTACTGGTTCTCCTCAGTAGCGTAGCACGTCGGAGTTATTCTTGTACGTGGAATAGTTACGAGCCCCTCGGGTTCTCTGCTTAATATGCATGGAAACGCACCGCTACGACCATATGCTTCGTTTACCGCTTCCAATTTCTCATTGTTGCGAGACCACTAACTCACTGCGAGATTTTCTCGTATCTATCATTGCGTCGGTTTGTGTAATGGTTAAAGCGGCTTGTTAAGTCGTCGACGAAGAAAAGGACGATTATTTCAATGTAGAGTAATAATTACAGGTAATTCAAATAGGTTAGCAACTGTCTTGACAGGCAGCACTATCAATCATGTATATTACTTACGTCTCATTCATACATTAACTCATTATCTGACGACTTATTTTGAAGCAAATGTGTTTGGATCGTTTGAAGAGATCAGTGCAAATGCGCATATGTAAGCGTATGTTTCTCTAATAATGAAATAGCTACGTACAGAAAACGATACGTAACATCCTATTCATCCAAAGGATTTTGTTATGGCTTCAAAGTCTTTACGAACAAGTACTGTTATGCGTTAGCATGTTGAGAAGCGTAAAAGTTTCTCTGTTGGAATTTAAGTTTCCTACAATCAAAGATTTTGTCATTCTTAATAACAGAATTTTTCTCTTACGAATGTCCTTTAATTAATTAAATTTCCCATTCAAATACGCCTTTATTTTAGCTTAGAAACAATTGTCGAAAAATAATCCGCTATTATTTTAAACAAAACACAGAGACGTGTTTATCTTCCGTCGAAAATTGATATAATTTTATTTGCTCTTGGAAGATGATCTGACTAAGGTCTCGTATCATCGTATTATGTATATTGTATTTATGTTTGTGTATCTCCAGATACGAAAATTTCACGTGACAGATCTCGTGCAGTCCAGATCTGTCATTTCTACTCAAAGGATATCTAAGGATTAATATCTGTTGACATGATTGCGACTAATTACACATTATCGAGCGACTGAATATCGCGACAGTGGCTCAAAAACGAAGGCTACTGTGAATTCAAATGAAATTGTCCCGAGTAAAATGAAATGTCACGATAGGCAAATTCGCTCGGAGAGTTACTATTTCATCTATGGCCTCGAGCTCCGTGAGACACGTTAAGCATGCGTGAAAAGGTACTAATAAGACACGCGCTGCTATTTATTTCTGACAGCTATTGTTTAATATTAATACTCTTTCCATTCGTCGTATGCACAAGCTTAGAGGGTCTTGAATTACCATTAATGAATGTTTCTATCGTTCGACACACGAGCAACCTAAGCTATAAGCTACGATAACTATAACGTATGTGTGCAAATAGTGTGTTATGAAATGCCTGTTGTACTTTTATAAAGTATCTTTTATTATACTTTATTATACATCCAAATCAGCCATATTTTATTCTAAATAGCAATTCGTAGTTTTAACGTAGTATGAAGATAATCAGAAATTGAGAGACGAGATCTCTAAACTATTAAAACTAAACTATTATAAAGTGAATTCAACGAAACTCGATTTTATTAAATTTGATTTTTATTCTATATTACAAGACTGTAAATTACCAGATAAAAATTGTCTAAGAAATTTCAATGTTTCGCTTTTTTTACTTTAGACATTCTAATTCGTAAATAACAAACTCTAACATAATCAGACAAAAAAAAAAAAAGAATGATAATAAAGCAAAAGATTAGATACCTTTGATCAGGAATCTTCTAAAAATTTTTAAATAGCACGAATTCAATCATACACAAGATTATAATCTTTTCAATGATGAGTGACTCGTGCCCTCTAAATACACCAAATTGCTATATTTATCTTCCCCTGTTTAGAATGACTAAGACGATAGTTCTACAATTATCAAGAAACACCTGTCTCTTTGCTTATTTATGTCCTCGTGCAACAAAACTTTCGAGACTAGAAAGGTTATTCAGCTCTGCCCTTTTGGAAGCTTATTATTCACACTTAAGTGACATCTAAAGTGCACGTTATTTTTTGGGACTGTCACGCTTTTATCGGATGATTTCGCGGGGGCCATATCGATCTGACAGTCGCGTAAAAGCTATGTCAGAATGCGATCAGCACCGACTGCCACGGAATCCTAACAAAGTTAGTGGAACCCTCTGTTGCGTAGCGGGAGTCAGCTGCCGCGGCTGGATGACAAATCGTTGCTCGGCCGACCTGACAGCTAACATCCATTGGCCGTTTTACAACTTGATAAATCGCGTCGGTACATGGGGGAGATCTCTGCATTGCGAAACAGTGTACATTAAGCGTACACTTTGAAGTTACTTCTCTATCAGACTTCTATCGATTTTATTCCATTTCTTTCTGAAATTTTTATTTGTTATACCACCTTCATCTTTCTCATTGATTTAAGGTGCATTGACAGTAGGATTATCGACGACATACGTACAAGATTTGTATCCAAGAAAGCCACACGAGAAGCGTGTAAAATGTATCTATATACATAAAAGATATATCTACATATAACACAAAATCAAACATTTATAGTTCACAAAAGATCATTTATGAAGATATTATGAAAAATTATAAATTAGTTATTTCGATCGGTTCGACAGTTTTCGTTGAACAATGTCATTTGACGAGTCTATTAGAACGAAAATTTGTTAGCTCTGCGTAAGCAAATTGGACCATTTATGCCCTTGCAATGAAACATTTTTACTGTTCTAGACTTTCAAAATTCTGAAATATTCATTGATGTCTTTGCTATACTATATCGCCAATTTTGAAGCCAAATGTTTGAAACGTTTTCTCAATAAAATAAAAATTTCGCTGGAAGAAATTGAAGAATGGAATAATTTCCCTTCTATAAATTCAACGGTCTAACTTGTCTATAAAGGGCTGATTCTACTTAATTCGATCCTTGCTAGTCCAACTTATTAATGATTCATATACTCATTTTATTTATGCTCATTAGTTGGTAATGTTTTCCAATTAACGACCAATTAGGATGCGATTGAAAAGTAACGTAGAAAGATGAATTATCGAATGAATGTTGTAACGTGGAATGATTAATGGAATGATAGATTGTTGAGAGGATCGCCTACTCGAAGTAATGGAGAATGTTAGTGGGTCGTTTAATGCTTCGAAAACTTTGTTGTAACGCTGAAGTTGGTTATCGAGTAAACAATTTATTATATCGTAAATGTCTACTCCTACATTTAATCTCTACCATTTTATAACGTATGTCCCATTGTGAGTAAACCCAGGAGTGGGCCCGATATATATAATAAGATTAATTGCCCATAGAGGTCTTATGTCAAATAGGTGGAACGATGACGAAATTTATCTGACAACAATGAAATCAAAATTCTCGCTCCTAAATAATCAATATCCCAAACTCCTATTTCATAACTTAGTTTATTAATTATTTACTCGTTTCAAAACAAAGAATCAATTCCTATTTGTACAGCTATATGGCAACGCTAAAGATAAACGCTTATCATCGTACATAAGAAGAAGCTTTCTTCCGCAAAGTCCGATTTGCGCGAAAAGCCTACGTTAGGTCATTATGGAAATCACCAGGCCCAATTTCCATAATGGACAAGTTGCATAAATTACTGCAACGCGCTAAATTTATGCTGCTTGATTAAAAATTGAAACGATTCTGATATCCTTACTCTCTAACGATATCAATGCTATTTATACGGGCACGGTATACATAGATACATTGTACCACTTAGAGCAATTTTGAAGTGAAACAAACTATCAAGGAATGTTAATTTAAATCACGGCTGCTCCACGAAGATCGCTATTATCCTACTCCTTTTAATAGATTACCGTGTCATTTTGTTACGGGCACAGCTTGATTTACGAGAAAATTTGCTTTTTAATATGATAGCTAGAGCAAATTATTTATTAGCATTGGCAATTACGAGGGGTGAAACACTATCCCGCTGGAACCAGTTCCATCGTTCAAAAACGAGAATCTTTTAGTGAATAATTGCGCGCAGGGTTGTACGCTAAAATTAAAACTGGAATTAATTATAATATAATAACCTGATATGAACACACTCGGATGATAAGCGAAATAATAATAAATAGCATGAATAAATATCGCGGTGAGGTACCTATCTCGCATTGATTCGATATTTCACGACCAATTATTAAAGTTATTACGATTCTAATTAGAAATGGCCGTATATGATTATAATTAGCTGTACCAATTACGCGCCAGCTTATCGCACGATTGGAAACCTGCTTGCGAACGCTGATCAAATGTGTCTCGATTCTTCTTAAAGATTAAACATAACGACGTTCAATATTTGTATTATTAAAAAGTAGAAGCAGATCAAATTCAATACAACTTTTATGGATATAACAATATAATTCGGTATTTATGTAGGTAATTCTAATGGCATTCGTTTCTCTTTTTTCAATTTAATTTTATTCCAAACATGCTGTTCCTAGCATGAAAGAAACCTAATAAAATTCTTTTTCTAACATTTTTGCGCCCCCTTTCGCCTTTATAAATTACCATCATTTACATTCTTATTATATTCAAGACTTCCTATTCAAAAAAAGAAAAAAAGAACAAGAAGAAAAAATGGAACGCAAGTCAAAGACAGATAATCATCACGGATTAACCTAAAATTGGGAAAAAATAATCCTGGTGTTAGATATTACAAAGCGATCCAGTTTTATCGTATGCGCGCTATTAAGTAGGATTAAATTGAACAGGGGGATGATAAATGCGTTGAGAACAGCTTTCGATGTAAAAGAGCCGCTCCCTAAAAATTCTCTCGCTCTATTTACATCGACCGATCTCCCTTGTCACTGTGCATGACTTTCTGTGATTTTTAATCTATAATCACTGCGTGAATTTGCGTCATGGTTAAATCTTGGCTACGGGCACGTGTTACAAGTAATATACATACATATATTTAGCAATGAAAAGATTATTCACGCTCGTATATCTAGTCGACACAAATCGATCTAGACACAAATCGATTTAGGAACAAATCGGTTAGACAGTTTGTTTGAGCAATTCGTAAAGGAAGGAATCTTCAGTTGCCTTTATTAACTAGCTGGGAGATTTAGTACATGTGATAATGAAGTCGAGTGCGTCTTTGGACGATGATCAAAATTAAGTAAAACGGAACTGAATCGATATGCATTTAATTGGTATCAGGGTTAGCATATTCATATGAAGAATTATTCATATTAAGTTGAGGCTACTATGACACACAAAATTTATGCGCACTTGTAAACAACGTTAACTAGATAGTAAGGTTCACATCTTATATTATATACGAGTTATATGTACCTCACATATTTCGAGATAAGAGAAACTGTAATTCATCCCTTCAGGAAAGAATTTATTTCAAGCTGTGGAAGAATTTTCTTTTATCAATGATTAATTATAGAGAGAAATTTTGTCTGATGTTGATGCTAAAATTTTGGATCGATTTTACCGGAGACAGATACATTCATCTTTTATTTTCTTAATTAATGCTAAAATACGACGTTACACGTATACCACATGGAGCATGAAAGGTTTCAAAGAAAATAATTCTCTTTCTAGCGTGTGTATTGTTACCACAGATATAGTACTGAACTACGATATCGTGATTTCTTTTAAATAGAATATCCTGTTTAAACGAAAAGAATTCTGAAATCCGAGACTATTTTTCAAATATTCTATCGATGAGAATCGACGAAGATAGTAAGTTAATATTTTGATGGAATAATATCTGAGAACACAATTGAAAATAGTATGAGGAATCATTCGAAAGTTAATTCTGTCGATAAGTAACAAACGGCACGTGATTCATGGTCGAATAAATTTCATCGGCAAACTATTTCTACCACGTTACGAAATGGTTATGTCAAAATTAGTAATGCTTACTTTCTGTGTTAGTATCACATTTGTACAACGCGGTATCGTGCAGTTCTCGGACGTCATTAACCTGAAGGGGCAGTAAGTAAAATTGAAAATCGAATGGTTTTCTCGATGATCGTATCTGCCTGCGAATTCATAATATAAGAGCTAAATCGGTCCGGTATACCAATATACTATACGGCATACCTCTGAAAATAGTTGAACAACGCGGTTCTATCTTATCGACTCGTAACTCCGTTTCACGATAAACGAATCGAGTTAACATTGCTCAATACATACAATGTATCTAATAGAAACTCCTATCACCAGCCAATACCTTCTTACGATCGACTTACGAATATTGGAAAAATCTTGTGGAATCGAGTGGAGTCAATAAGTGGCACTTTTAGTAAGTGTCGCCTCTAATCGAAACTGTGGTAACAAGCCATTTTTCCTGGATAAAATCGAAACTAATTATACCGGGCGTACGATTAACCGAACGTTTTAGAGTACGAACATTGGCAAACCTAAAATCGTAGATATCGGAGATATCTAATTGGATCGCGAACGAAACGAAACCAGACTGTTGACGCTATTAGACACACGTGAACGCGTGAAACCAGCGAATTGTCGACTTTTTCCCCCTGTTCCTGGAATTTTTAATCAACATTCCACGAGCATTAATACTGCGCCAACTGGCGAAATGTTAATTAAATCGGTGATAAGGTGATTCTCCGATGACGTGAAGGAAAAACTATCGACCCACGGTAAAACCGGCATGGAGAGAAAGTTAGGCGCGTTTTATTCATCTTTCTTGATCTTTCTTGCTCTTTCTCGGCCTTTCTCGATCCTTGGTAGTAAAAGCGATCGCAAATCGATCGTCGACGTTTCTTTTCCAGGTTGTAGACAATGCCAGTGAACTTTTCTCAGGTGGTTATTAAGCGGCAATTAAGTGTTGGTCGCAACGTGCATTGCCGCGCCGATGCTGTCACGCCTGTCAGACGGCGCCACCATAAAATGTCAAGACTTAACAAGTGCCGTGTAAATGAAGAACGTTAATGCGTATTGACGGCAGGCGAACCGGATTTGATTGAAATGTTCCGTGGCCCTGAGGATATTTGCATGCAATCTACGCTCGAAAAGAAATCGAATCGATTCAAGATACGCGATTTATTGGAAACAAATCTGTAATTGATTTATCGGTCCCCGGGTTAAATTCTATTGCTATCGAAATGTAAAATAATCTTCGCTGTAGTTTCGTGTTTTCAAAGGAATGCATCTAAACGTGCTTGAAGAAGATATTAGAAGACATTTTTTTTCCTCTTTCTTTTTTAAGGAAGATTGTAGAAATTCATTGGTTTGAGAAATTGATCGATTAGTAGTTGGTATAATGGTTTTTCATGGTAATGTTATTTTCATAAAAATGAAGTTTATGAAGTGTGTTTCTTTGATAATATCTGGTGTTATAATTTCTTTCACACGCTGGTATTTCAGTCGATATATCGATATATTTAATATATTATGTATCCAGTATATCATAATAATAAGCAGGTGTATTTAGATAGAAGTCCATCGGGCACGAAATTGAGAAAGCGAAGGATATGTTAAATGAACGTGACTGGTAATTGACAGCGTAAATTTGTTCTCTTTCTTTATGATTAATGAACTTTCTCTGTTTCCTATACGTTTACGTAAATCTAAAAGCAGATAAGAAGAAATATGTTTTATTCAATGTGCTATATTAGATGCTTACATACAATGAGTAATCACATATTCTACTTTCGAAAAATAAGAAATAGGTTTACCATGTTCCACTCTACATATTCCCTCTTGAATTTCAAGAAACTACAAATAGAAAATCCTCGAAATAGACAGGGAAATTTCAACTCTTACAACTTCGATTCATTTCTGAAACGTTCTTTCAGATAAATGAATACTTTACACGTAACAAATGAACAGTTTCATTATTCAGCTGTACCAACTCAATCTTTGTCGGAGACCACCGAACCACCCTGCGTGAAAAGACTGACGAACGCGCTGTCGCGACGTCTAAATGCAACATATCGGTGCGGAACTGCCTCTCTGAAATCCGAGAATCTTGTTAAGTGACGAACATTTATACGATCGCCACTAGACGAAGAAACGAACCGGGTTCAACCGGTGCCACGAGATATATTTGCATCCGTACGGCAAACCCACCGCCAGGCAATGCATTACGACTTACGACCAGCTTATCGAGCAGTGACAGTCGAAGTAAATCAATGTACGAGACAGGGGATGCCGGCTAATAATAAGAACTGTTTCTGCGACCACTGTCGTTCCTGTCACATATGACACAGTGTACCATAAAGCCACTCTAATCGACTCCATCCTACGGGTTCTGCTTCTGTCTCGTCGTTTCAATCGATCCATTTTCTTTGATCGCGTACGTGCACGTTGGTGATTGTTAGCCTGTCGATTGTTATGCATTTGTGGGAAACTGAAAGGTGCGAACACGCACAGCAAATATTCAAAGAGTATTTCTTCTAATTTTGAATAGATAATTCTAACAGATTACTCTACGATTAATATGATCTCTTCAGAGTTCGATGTAAAAATGCTATGAAGATTGTTACTATCGTAAAATCGGAAAGGAAGATCTCATAGAAAAGGGTAGAGTTATAGAAAATACGAGGAAATTCATCGCCAACGGATAATTTTTCATTCTCGTCTAATATACAAAAACCAACGCTCGATTACATCTATGGAATCTAGTAATGAGCTTTAGATTTTAGATAGAACCGCTTCGAAATAGTTTCTGATTCGTTCGTTTTGACCTGACTTATGGGTAGTAAATTAAAAGACGATAAAACGTCGTGGAGGATACTACGAATAACTCACTAAAAAAATATCATGAAAGTATTCCCTCGCAATTTTTAGAACCTGTTCAGCGTACGTAGCAAATATTACAAGCTGATCGATAAGAAAATACAACCCTGTCTATACAGCAATTGATGTACAAAAAAGGGGAAATCTATTCTTAGATTAAGGAATTCCACAAAGAACTTACTGTTTCGCAGACGACTGATGTCATATCATCAAACACGTGGATATCACCAGCTTGGTTGCTGGTAAACGATGAAACATCGCTCGTGATTGACCCCACAAGGGAACGACACGGCGGGCGATGAATCTCTCCGTAACAAGAATGAGTGGTCGAACGACGAAGAGACCTGTTAACAGCCGGCAGTCGATGACGTTCTCACTCGATTATCTAACACTTTGCAGAGTTCGATCGTAGATTACACTTACGCGGCCCGACAGCCGCTCTTAGATAACGTTCAACGTGCTCCCGCCGTAGATTATACTGTACTTGAACGTCACCACCAAGTGTTCTTACGTATCGATGACGTGCGTCATCGCCACCTACGAATCCGGTGGTTCGTGGTAAACGAAAGAAAAAAAATATGGGAACGTCAGTGATCTGTGGAGCGTCACGCGGAGCGCACTGTTTCAATAATATTTATGCCGGCCACCCCCGCTGCCTCGAGGAAGTCGAAGAATGTTATTTTCTTAAGCGTGGGTGAAGGGGAGTGCGTAATAAGCGAGTTGGATTTCGGTTGACTGACATTCGCAGTATCTAATCTAGTCCGACGTTTCAAATTCACTGTATGCTTCTTACAAACCGAGACTCGTTCCGTGCCTGTTCCATTCATCAAGCTCCGACTATATGTAAGATTTGACTCTCGATCTATCATATTTGAAATACGCATTAGAAATTGTTTGATTAGGGTATCGGTACGCAAAGCTTTTCAACCGAAATATTGAAATTTACTTCTTCCCTAAGATGAAATTTCGAACATCTAACTATTCGTTTTAAGAAAATTAACTTAACGAGAAATGACCAACAACGAAATTTTCATCGTTCGAACAACACTTGTGTCAATGTGAAGTCCCGTTCGAATTTCCAAACTACATCTACGTATCCACTTTGGATTTATTGTATTCGAAACGTTAAAAATTATTCGATTACAGTTGTTTGAATAAAAATATAAAAACGCGTCTCTTTTTTCCGCCGCGTGAAATCTCAAATTTCCCGCTGTTCGCGCCATACAAGCAAAGCTCCTTAAAAAGAGCGATCCATCGGGATCACGATCAACCGAGCGATTTCTCGCGTCGGCTCGATTATTTATCGTTCTCACGTTTTAATTCCCCAAGACGAATGGCTCAAAAGGAATTCCGTCTTGTTCGAAGAGATGACGCGTTACCTGCGTATCTTCTTCTCAAGCTGAAAAGCTTCGCGTTCCAACTAGCCACGATTTGGCTGCTCTTCGAGGAATAAGACGCTGCACACACCCCATCGTCACGAGTGTATCCCCTGTGCGCGCAACAAGATACAGAAACAAAAGATCGGCCTCTTTCCACCTAAGCAAACGAATCCATCAAAGGGCGTGAGTGAAACACGAGTGGAATATCTCGTGGTTCGTGGAGTGGCGCTAGCCAAGAAGCTACCATTCTCACAGTAATTATGTAAATTTTTAGAAGGGTTCGAAACACGAACCGACCAAACAAATACCCTTCCACTAGATAAGAAACACCTTCGTGTATTTACTTTCGGCGTGAAACCATTGTTTCGAGCCACGAACCTGGAAAGTATTCTTACATTTGGATTAGCTGTCGCTGTTCGATGTGTTCAAGGGTCTACAGTCTACGGTCTACAGGCAGCGGTGTAAGTTGATTTTGTAAAATAGTTGTGGATACCTCGTGCAAAGAATTCTACTAATTGGGGGATTTTAGGAGAAGAAGGGTCGTACAAATTTTTCATTTGTGAAAAACTAGCAGCGAAGTGAAATTATAATAGAAAAATGTGCGTGCTTACTTATGCGAACTTATGAAAGTTTGAAAATTCGTAATAAAATTCTCGAGGTGAGTAGCAATATTATATAACATTTTCTATAGTTATCTCGTTCTCGGCAAAGAGACATATAAAACACTTTTTCTTCTGCGTTCGCTAATTGACTAATTAGATAACGAAGAATCTTTATTTCAAGAAGAATATTTCATTCGATGCTTGACTAATTTCCCGTTTATGTACGATGGCTTTATCTTCTACTTTAACTTGAACGTAATGCATTCTCAGAAATCTGCACGACACGTTCACATTGCCTTTTCACGTACTAATATCCTTGAACAGGGAGGAGTATAAATTACTCATTTCTTACTAACTTACTAATTGAAATAATTAGCAGAAACGATTAACGAATCATTGACATGTACCTGCTCGTTATTCAAAAAGATTAACCAGACAAAAATGACAAGTTTCACGATTACATTGAATTAATTCCATATTTTCTTTCAGAGAAACATCAAGTTATTTTTCAATAAAACGAAAAAGCATTAACTATGAGCCAGAAAAGTTGTCATAATAAATACATATATATATATACTTATTTAATATAATTTATTTTATATATATATAAAAGAATATTAAATATTAATAATTCCAGCGAACATTTATTCATAAATATTTCCAGTCAATTATCAAATAATCTATTCTCTTCATTTCATTGTAAACCAGTCAACAATTCCGCACAATTAACCAAATCCTCGTAGTTTAAATTTTAAAAGATAGATAGCCAACGGAATTTTCTTGTCATATCAATACACAAGATGCTGCGTTCATTTGTTATCAAATATCATTATTGGACGTAGTCTCAATGAATGCTGAGTAAAAGAGAGATCCTTTGAAATTTCTTAATGAAACATGCTGCATCAGGGACGATATTACAGAAGTCGTTGACGATAAGTGGTTTCACGACTTTTGCCACGGACAGGCTCGGCTTCGTTTGCTTATTCATGGTTCATAGTTATCAGCACTCTGTGATAAGAACAAGACGATGTAATTGACAAGGCTGTGCGTAAATCTTCTAATAGTCGTCTCATAATTAAAGCTTGTTTCGAGCGTTTAAATACAAGTTCTTTGGAATTTATGTTACGACACATGTTGGTGGGGAACAATGTGAGAAATTTGACGTCGACTAGGCCAACGAATTCTGTGTCACGCTGATTGCCCACGATAATAGTAAAATTTTTATTACAAGATACAAGATGTTCTACGATTCAGTTCAACGAGGTGAACGCGTCTGAAAGGACTGAATGAGAAAGCCGAAGATTCAACAGTATCGACGTTTTCCTTCAAATCAGGTATGTAATTCAATTTTTTAATTTCACTTTGAAAGTCTCGCTAAAAGCTGTTAATTAATAAAATCTTGGGCAACGTTACATAATACAAAAAAAGGTAATTTGTAAATTGCAAATTTAATCAAGTAAATCGCTACTTGTTAATTTAAGAAAGTGCTACTACGTGTTGACAATTTTTTTAAAATGCTGTAGCTAAAAAAGGGGGGAGGGGGAAACAATGAGACAATTTTAAGAAACCTTACAACAAGATTGTTACATATATCGTTCGATGCAATTAACGTCTACATTGAAGTCAAACTTAAAAGAAAATTTCTTCCTTTAAATCTTCGTTGGAATTCGTTATTACAGCGAGGACAATAACGTGATAACTTTCTTTCTTATAATTTTCTTTGTGCACATACAATATCGCAGAAGCTATATATCGTATGTAACTGACAAAATGAGGTCGTCGCTATTTTAAAACACACCGAGTGATATAACTGAAAGGAGAAAAAGAGAATCGTAATAAGTTGTAGTGAATTCGGTCGGTAATTCTGAAAATGCGAATCGCTTAAATAGCAAGTGTCAAAGTTGGGCCGGCTGCATGGCGTAAATCCGAGCTGAATGCAGCTTAAACGAAGGCGTTTATAATATTGTCAAACGGTACGTTACGGAGCCGCGGAAATACCCGGCCGCAAGGGTGCACGCGTGAATGCCATGGGCTCTTAGCACATCTTAACGCTTTCGGTGTGGTACTTAACCGGTTGTTTGAATAGTCGCAACCTTTCTTAAAACGATAAGGAAACCTTTGCGTTAACGAGAAACGTTTTTGCTTCTAGGACGAATTTTTTATACCAAATCAAATCATTGGAAAGAATGAATGATAATTGCGATTGATCTTCCAAAGTCTCCTTGCATGATTAATAATAATCATAAATCTTCTACAAGCTATCATACGAATGTCCGTTGCATCATATTTGTTACAAGTCCTTTTTCTTTTTCCGCATCGTATTTGTTGAAACTCCTATTTCTTCAAATTTTTGTTGTAGTATTTAGTTTCTGACATTCTTTTCATAATTCTCATAGGAATTTACTCGAATGTCTGTTGCATCATATTTGTTACAAGTCCTTTTTCTTCTTCCGCATCGTATTTGTTGAAACTTGTATTTCTTCAAATTTCTGTTGTAGTATTTAGTTTCTGACATTCTTTTCATAATTCTCATAGAAATTTACTCGAATGTCTGTTGCATCATATTTGTTACAAGTCCCTTTTCTTCTTCCGCATCGTATTTGTTGAAACTCGTATTTCTTCAAATTTCTGTTGTAGTATTTAGTTTCTGAAATTCTTTTCATAATTCTCATAGGAATTTACTCGAATGTCTGTTTATCATCATATTTGTTGCAAAGTCCTGCTTCTTCAAATTTCTGTTATAGTATTTGGTTTTTATAATTACTGCCATAATTTTCATAGAAAGTGAAATCATCGTTAGTGTTTTACAACGACAGAATAAAGTATACTTTATATGAAGCATTATTCATACAATTAGGTAGTAATATCGGAAATATCCTTCGATAAAGTCTGACGTAAAAGTATTCAACGTAAAAGTGAGTTTCGAAAATGAGGCAAACAGAAATTTAAAGGCGAAACTAACAGTGTATCCGCTTATAACGTCGTAACTTGTGATAATAATTGGTTATCGTTTAACCACGGTAATAAAGTATAATAGACTAATTCCGTAGGAAACGTACTAATTACTTCCATCAAAGTCGGACGGCCACGAGCCTGCTTGACGGGGAAAAAATGCGAAAAGGAGAAAATAAAAGGTAGAAGAAAAATGAAAAAAGAAAAAAGAAAGAACGGAAAGAATGAAAGAATCGGAGAGAAAGGAAGAACACGAGATATGCCTGGTGATTAAAACCAGCGAGCCGACCGACACACGAAACACTGACAGTTCTGACAGTCGACAGGATTGTGGGCGGTGAGAGGCGTGAGCCCCTTCTGGCGCAATGGAAATTCGCAAGAAAATAAAATAACCACCGCCCTCCCCTTTAGCCCGCCCTTTGTATCTGCCGAGAAGAAGCGTCCCTAATTGATCCCATTTCGTGTCATGCCACGAGGTTCGCTGCTGCACGTTCTACCACAACTTCTCGGGATCCTTTATCTTCCAGATAAACAGCCGTCGCTTAAAAACTACTAAAAAGTTCTAGAGAGAGGTTTATACATCATACTTTTAATGCACGTGGAACGAATGTGAATATCATTAACGTGTTTACATTCTGTGCGACGTAAGTATAGTGCTCGAAGGTTCGCTTCTTCTTAGTAGGAGATTTAAGAATGGATTCCAAAATTTTTATAATTTTTGCTTAAAGAGATGCAAATACGTAAAATGCACGGAATATAAAATATCCGAATATCCTTATGATATTTGATCCTTTGCACTCCTATGTCCAGTGTGACTCGACAGTTTTTATCTCAGGAGCTCCTTTGCCGAGTTCCACTCGACATTTTTTCATTCCCACCTTTTTTTGTGAAACGTGCGAAAGAAAAGCAGGATTGCATTCTGGAAATTGTTTCAAGATATATCATATGCTTAAAAATCACAAAATACAACAATAGCGCGAATAGAACTGGTATTTAAGCGAATTTATTTCTTCCTTTATTTATTTAAATTGTCTTATTTTTTAGTTAAAGTAAATTTCAAATAAAACACTTAAAAGCGTTGACTGGCAACGAAAATGAAATAAAATTCGGAGTGCAAAGTGTTAATAAACGAAACAAATGCTAGTTTTTAGTCGTATTCATGAAAACGCGAGTTTGTATAAATATTCGAAATTTGGTTGGAAACGAACGAAAGTAAAATTAAATAAATCGAGAACAGAGGCCGCGAAAGCAAGTCTGTCGTAGACAAAAACTCTTCCTACTTTAATTATAGATTTTCTATCTTAATCCTAGACAATTAAAGATTTATGTTCGTCGTAATTCAATAGACGGTATATTGCCATTATTTATTTCTTCGTAAGAATTTGACATCGCCGTTAAAATTATTACAAGGGACATGGTGTATCAAAGATACACTTTTGTAATGATCGTGAAGAGCCCGGATAGTTTGAACGAGTTTCGAAATGGCGTCTTGTTAGACCAAGTCTCTAAGCAGCGTCGCGTCGTGCCAAGAGTTTCTCGGAATCGCAGGCGGTGGAACTAGCTTTGATCGTAGATTATGCGACTGTTTTGATTTGCAGCGCAATCGAAGCAACGGCTTTAACGTCAACTTGTGGCACATAAATTATTACGATGTACCTGCCAACCCTAAAATCAAATTTACGATATGTGCAAATGTGGAGAAGCACGAACCGTGATATGGTGGCAATCGATAATAAAATGTGAACCTCATGCTGCGATTATTGGCTTCGTATCCATTTCTCTAATAATTCTTCTCTAATTTTCGTTACAAAAAAAAGAAGAGAGAAAAAAAGAAAAGAAGAAAGAAAGGAAAAAAATATACAGAAAAACATGATATCTTCTTCAGCAGAGAGCAGAACTTGAACAGAAAAGCCTTCAAGTGTCCACCGTGCTCGTTTTCGAGCAGGTTCATTAAGGGAATTTATAAATCACCGGTGTGGGACACGACATATGAAAATGTATGTTAAGTACTAACAGCCATGATATTCACGTACATGCGTGTGTATACGACCGATGTGTTGGTTAACTTCAGAATCACACGCAGGCATCACACGTGTGGGCCCTTGAAAAAAAAAAGAATTCCAACGATTTTTAAATGTTTACTCTTAATTTGCCTACTAATTAATGACCGTTTAGACGTTCGATATTTCGAATCTCAACGAGAACAGAAATGCCGGCTATACTTCACGCTGCTTTCACTGTCCTCTGTACTCATCGAAAATCTGCTTTCAACTTAAAACGTTTCCACGGTTCTATTATATATGCATTCACGTTCGAGCAATCACCGTTGTTATTATGAAACAAATCCGGATCGAATCATCGTCGTACGATCAGAATCACTTTCTCAACGTTGACATAGTTATTTTTCGAATTAAAAGTAAATTATATGGGTAAAAATGGGGGTGCATCGAATCAAGCACATAAATTATTCTCCATCGTTCGACGTTTCACAGTTACGAGCTCGTAATTTTACCGGTGCACCCGGGGACAAATACAAAACCATGTGTCGGTTCCTCGAGCATGAAAGAAATGTGGCGCTTATGGGGATTACGATCCACAGTGCGCTGCCATGTAAATCAGTCGACATGCATAGAAAAAAAGAAGGTTTCACTGCAAGTCACATACTTTCTCCTTACACTTATTTTGAAAGCTAGGGTTAATCTCGTTTGGGCCACAAGTGGTTCGTAAAACAGAAAAACACATGGATCCACGGGGAACCGCATTCGTGTGTCACGTTGCATTATGCAACATTTAGCGTTTCGAGTATTTCAGAGTTTCCAAAACAGATAAGTAAAAAATTTGTAAATTTTTTTATTTAGTTGTTTACATTCACAATTTGTCCGATTTGGACATTTGGTAGAATTTTTTGGCTGTTTTGTAAATTTGATCAAGAAATTATAAATACTTGTCGATACGGTGGCTACAAAAATATAACAAGATATTTGCGTATATCATTATTTTCCAATGAAAATTCTCTCTTCTCTTTCTTTTTCAGCAAATTCTACATTTTATTTTTAAAAAGTAAATGATACGAAACTTGATATGCCCGGACCTAATTAATTAGTATGTAAATGTTATAATAAATACAATAGTATGCGAGTAATTTTTGTACGCACTGTGTCTCTTGCTTCATATGTAAATTGATCCTTATGAATTATGAAAGTTCTTCATGTAGGATAAGGTAACTTGTAAACGTGTGGAATCGAATCGTTAGAAAAATCCGGAAAATTATCCAGTTTTTCATGTTGTCCTTAAAGAATTTGAAATTCTAATAAAGATATATTCATTATTCCTAAACGATTGCAATAACGTTCGTTCCTTGTCATATCGATTTAAAATCTTAGGTTACTCACTCTTGGGTGGGTTGACAGTCGAACCATTATTTCTAACTAGTCTCACATCATAGTAACATGTTAATCCTTTCGAAGGTAGAAATCGTGGCATAGGAATTGTAGATGAATGTGAAACAGTGTCGTTTATTTAAATATTACTGTTTCCTATCAAATTATTCATGCTCTTATGAAACAAGAAGTACACTTATCGTTCCGGTATAACATAACGCTTTGAATTTATTTGAACTTACCATCGATTACGTGATATCGAAGAAAATATTCGAATATAAATAGAGCGTATATTTTTCCTTATTCTGAGATCGAGAGTATTGTTCATGGACGTGTTCGCGTTTTCTCGAGCGGAAAAATGTCCGCGTTTCGATGAGGAAACGCGCACCGGCTAAATAAGATATTACGCAATGATATATCACAGAGCAAGTGCGATTATCAACATCTGCGTCCTATACGGTGGAATGCAATTGCTTCTAGCTACTAATAATAATTCAATACATTCCATTATTCAATTTTAATACGAGAATAGAATAAACTTTATGCGCGTATCAAACGTATAAACATTTTGTTTTAAGATATCGTATTGTTCTAGCTTTGTTCTAGCTTTTCGAATTGGGTATTGTGAACGGAATTATCAGACAGTAAAGAACAAAGTTTACGATATAATACATTTCGTAACCAATGTTCTGTGTCGAACGTGCACTGCAAGTTCAATTGATATTATTTGATGAATATTGTTAAACCTGCGCGCAGATCGTTTCTAATCGTGTAGCTATATTTAGAATTAAATCGAGCTTCAACGTGTCACCTGCGAGATTTCTATGATAAAATAACGATATTAAATAATATTAAAATTTACAATATACAGCGTCGTATAAGTCATAGTTGGTTATTAGTCATAGTAACAATTCATAGCGGCAGCTCGTTAACGACCGAGTACTAAACTTCTTCATACGGAAGTTAAAGTACTGTAACTTTGATCGCTATGCCATTAACCTAAACATCTCTAATAGTACATTACACGATGGACTAATGTATCACGTTAACTGTATCTGAAACTTTTATGACCTATTCAGAATTCGTAATATATAACTACTACAGCACTGACAACTTTTATTACTCTACTTATTCGAAATTTGTCAATTACAAACTACCGATATCAGTGAAATAATTAAGACACTTAAACGTTTCTCTCTTTCATATTTCGATATAAGCAAAGTGACTTGATGCTAAATTCAATTTAACGATACCAACGAAATAATTAAGAAATTTAAACATCTCTTTCTTTCACGTTTCCATATCTATATCGCATTCCCTCTATTAGGCAAAATATCATATCCCATAAACCCAACAATATACTTGCATCTCTATCTCTATGAAACGCTATTCGAAAGCGAAATTTATTCGCAATAGCGAGGCCGGTCATTGAAACGTCGAAGAATCGACAATTCGTATCTGTGTGTGTATGTGTGTGTGTGTGTGACAATTCGTATGGCAATTCGTATGGCAAAGAAATCAACAGGAGACCGCTTCACATATATTACGGATATGATTTCATCGGGAATATTTGCCTGGAAGGTACGGAATACACGTGGTCAACACGAGGGTGCTGACCCCTCGCAACGGGGTGCACAGCGGGACGCCGTTGCCTCGCGTCTTTACCTTGTTCCGCGTTTCCAGGCCGACAAATTCAGTTTTCTAGGTAGTGTTCTAGATGGGTAGGTCGCACGAGGTTGTATGTCAACGCACCATGAAGGACGACTTCTTTGAAATGTTCCGCTGCTTTATAAATCTCTTTTCTTCCCTCCTGAGGAGAGACCGTTGCGCGGTCGCGTGCTTCCAAACCACACTGCTTCCACATGTCCTCTAACGAAACTAGCTTTTATTATTCTCTTTAGTGGGTCCAGAGAATTTTGTTTCAAAGGTCTTTAGAAATAATCTGGACAACTCGTTAGAGAATGGTTTCTTTTGGTATTTGTGATAGGAGTTATTTTAAACACAGTTGTCTGTAAAAGTCTTAGTATATCCTTTTAGAAGATGACTGTATCAGTTTTTTTTTTTTTTTTTTTTTAAGAAATAAATTTTATAGAAATAAATAAATTTATTTAAGCGGATCTTATAAAATAATCATCTATGAATATATCTATAACTTTTATCAAACTATATAGATATAGTGATGTATAAAAATATATTTATTCCTTAACATATAAAGAAATAATAATAATAATAGGGGAAAATTGACCTTTTACAAGGTGTACAGAGATTTTTGTCAATGACTGTAATTATTTTTCTTAGGAAATAGTGTATAATAAAACGTGTAATTCATAGCATGTCGTTATGCACATTCCAAGTTCTTTTTGTACTCAATTGAACGATTAGGATTAGTAAATCGTAATAAGGGATCAAAAATAATTTCTACGAGGCGAAGACACGAAATGCGTGCATTCGAAGCACGCGAACCAGGTTTCAAGTTTCTGATGCCATTAAATGGCACGCCCGGCCAATAGCAGTGTATAAGTACCGGACATGAGTATTTGCATACCCAGTTAGCGACATTCCAAGCAAAGTTGCGTGTATACGTGGTAGGGTCTTGGATTGTCACAAAATTCATCGAATGCTAGATGAAATCGATCGCGCATTAAACGAACTACGTGCAACACAAATTATTAACAAATTTGCTCAAATTATTGCCAATTTGCAACGAGTTCTATGAGAATATATTTTTACGAAGACATTTTTAATCAAAGATACAAATTTTATATGCTTTCTGATATTTTTTAAATCTCGATTCGCTAATTTGTAAAACGAAAGAATAACTCGAATTAAAACTTCACATTCCGGTTTTTCAACGTCTATGCACGTTGTTGCAAAATTGAAACGAAGGAATGAACGGAAAATAGAAGATACTCGAAAGAAATATTCGCTCGTAACATTGTAATAATACATTCAAATTTATTAAACGGTATCATGCCCTTTGCTCCTCCGCTACATAAACAATTTTCCCGCTCATTAGTATGGAAGCCACATACGATGTAGCACAATTCCTCCACGGCCACGATAGACCTATGATAACGAGTTGTCAAGTAAAATTAAGCGGTAGATTTAATCAATGATCTTACGTCGACTTGTTGCCTTTGTTTCACCTTAAGCAAAGTCGACGTATCCATCGTAATTTGAAGACAAGACCGCTATTTACGGAGACGCACAATTTCTAAACCAGTTCAACGTTGCTACGGTAATGAATAATAAGTTACCAGGAGGTGTGACCAATCGATGATGCACTGATTATTTATCTTGTTTCATTTTTATTTTGTATTTCGTCGTTGACAGAGCGCATGCATTTCGACGCTAAACGCGAAACAACGTTGTTCGTAAAACTAGCTCGTTCGCAGGCCGATTCTCTCTCTTATCGTGCCAGTGAATCATATCAAGCAACGAGACGACCAGCCAGCAACCACTTTACATATTTCCACTCGACTCCTCCTTTCCGACTTCTCGTCCACTATCGCGTTATGAATCTTCTGCTATTTTTCCTAACAAAACTGATCGTTCAACTCGTAAAAGCTACGTTGGTTACTTCATAAGAAGGAAACAACACATTTCTCACATTTGGATTTCTATATTTGACGACTACACGGCAAAGATATTACGATGCTCATTTTTGTCCGTTCAGTTTTATGTCACTTGGAGGTTGAACGAAGTATTCTCCGAGTATTGAATATTTGAAAAAGAGAATAATCTAATAGATTTAGAGAAACAAATCTTTTAAAGATAGATGAATAATAACAGTTTAATTGTTATGTTTATTATGCCTCTGTTTAACTCAGTTAATATTAGACTGTATATAATGATTAAAATTCCTAATATCTTTTCAACGGTGAAGAGACAAACACAGCTATTCGATGCCAAAGTGAAATGACAAAAATAATTTCGATGTAGAATTAGTTGACAACATACTGAATTTTAAAACTGCTGTGCTATAAAAGACAGGAAATGTGCCCTTTCACGTGTCTTCACGTCATCGTGTCATTCCACGCGTGGTCTTCGTTTAAATTAAAATTTCTACATTTAGAGTTTTAAATTTAAAGAATCAAAGGGGAACTACGAGATATAATGTTGAAAGAATGACTGGACAATAGTATCAGTATACCTAAGATTAATTTTGGGTTTCGTATTACATAGGCAAACACGAAATTCTGGTCGTTGCATAATTTATTCGCGCGACTCGAACGCGAAGAAAAAATTCTCAGAGAGACAATATTACGTAAACGATAGGAGAAACATCTGAGTTTCTGTAGGACGACTAAATTATACTAAATTATATTAAACGTAGGTAATCGAAACCTGCACGTCGGCAACGATTATTGTAATTATAGGAAGGAAAGTAATTATGTTTGAAAATGAATGCCTCGCGACGAGTATTAATTTTCCTCGACAAGTATAGTACTTTCAATAGCACGTATATTATTTCTTCGTTCTTATTTTCTTACCATTAAATTGCTGCGCGAGCTTCGCGAAGTTTGCAATTTTCTTCAAACGATGGTTTTCATGCTTAAACAGAGTTATTTCGTTCTTCGATTACCTTCTGATTAGTCCTAAACGTTTCAAACTTGTGCTTGTAATTTATAAAAAAAGAAAAAACTAAAGATAAAGGAAGCCTATGCTATTTTACGTACTAAATTTGCTATTTTCTACTACGTCGAAAAGCTTGAATTACGCTCTTAAGAGCAAAGCATTCACAGGATTAAAAACAGTCCATATCCAACAGGAGCTTATTCAACGCGTATTAAAACCATCAAGCCAACCGTCATCGAAATAAAAACCGCCATAAAATCTAATATTCCCCGATTATTAACCTCGAAACACGATTTCAGTCGAACCAACGTATCAACATAAACCTACGACTAACTTCCAACGACAATAAATACGCCGACTTTAAAACTTTATTACCATCATATTTCATCCTACTTGCCCCTACCGAAGTACGTAATCGATACATTCCCGACGATTCGGCAAGTCAGCCATAAAACATCCTTTTACGATCAAAGTTCATCACTCGACGACACGAGATTGTCATCTTCGAGAATCGTCATCATCCCCATAGAAAGTGGTCTCCTCGCGTCAGTCAACTACCCTGAAGGAAATACTAAGACGTATTCAAGTGTGACCGTTCCGTGCGGTATTTCTGGCGCCATTAAAATGGTCAGCCTAGTCAATAGCCGTTCCTCGGGTCTGCCGCGTGTTTGCACGACAGGTTAGCGAAATTCCACGGCAAAGAAACGCGCGTCGCCGCCCTATCCCGTTTACATTTTACGTGGCATGCGTGGCGACGTATTGGCCGGGTCGTGTACGATTTTCGCTCTGCTCCTTTTTAATCGATCAACCGTGCTACGAGCCAATCCGACTCGCGTCTCGACCCGGAGAAGGTAGCCTGGTGCGCTCATATATTCGAGTCGGGGCGCGAAATTGATTAATACCGGCACGCTTCGCTTTCGATTTCGATTTCATAGTCGGTCCTGTCTTAGAGGACCCCCTGACGAGGCCCTCCGGTTCCTGGAACACTACCAAACGACCGCCGATTGAGATTCGATATCTCGAATCCCGTGCTCGAGGTTCGACGCGTTTCTCAATTCGCTATTTTCGTTTTACGAGTCCGGTCGATCGGGTTCGTCAATCGACAATTGTACACGGCCGATATGTGCGCAATGGTTGGCGAAAGTATTCGAACAGCTATCGCGGGAAGTTTTTATATGCGTATTGCATGTGTTAATATAAAACTTTTTGAAATTTCAATAGCAATGTAATGAGACAGGATCGTTATTGTTATGTCGATAATATTTGAAAACTTCAGAGGAGAAACATGATAAAATACACCTCCGTCTTTTATAGGAAAGCTATCACAAGATATAATGTTACATGCTATAAACTATATAGTTCCATATTACCTAACATGTTATTTTTTGTTTGATTTAGAGATTAGTGACTTACATAAAACTTCTTGGATTCTACACTTAAAACCAATCGGACAATGTACATATATATATTATAATAGAATCACGACGATCGGATCTCGTCACAGTGCTAATAAAATTTCAAAATGTTTCACATAACGCGCGTAATATATATAAAATGTGTCCCCAAATGTTCGAATACTTTCGTGAATCATCGTATGGATACGAACGTGCGAGCCGTGGAATATATAATATTTCCCTATGTTCGAAAGTATTGTCACGCCGCAGCCAGGAATGTAGCCACGTCGAACGGGGCCACATCCGTAACGAGAAGCGTAATTTAATAAGAATTATGTCCGTCATAAATGTGCGTCCCCGTCGTTCCACAGTTACGAGCTAGACCAGAATCTTTTTCACGTTGATATCGACACTCGCAAGAAATACGACTATCATCAGGGTTTCTCTAGTTCCGCGACAAGCTTAGAATATCCTGGTGGTTACGATTTCCTAATAATCTATATAACTTTGAGAAGTGAAAAATTAGACCAGAAGAGAATCATTTTTGCTACGAGATTGCACGTATAATAATTCTGCTCCAGTTTATGCGTTTCCCTTCCACGAAATAACCTCTTGAAACGTCGTTGCGTTAGATGACCTAACGAATTGCTCCACCGTTTATTGTTATACGAATAAATCATTCGTCCAGGTTATCGTATTCGAATGGCAAAGAAATTAGACGTACCGCGTTTCTACGTATCGCAGATTCCTCGTATTATACAGGGTGGTTGGTAATTGGTGGTACAAGCGGAAAGGGGGTGATTCTACGCGAAAAAAGAAGTCGAAAATATAGAATAAAAAATTTTTTTTTAATTTTCTTTTTTTTATTTTTCCATCGAGACAACGATCTACAGAGAGATCCGTTATAACGTACCGCACGCGTACCGAGCGAAAATTCAAAGTCGATTTTCTCGAAAGCAAAGCCTCAAACGAAAAATTTTTATTGTATATTTTCGACTTCTTTTTTCGCGTAGAATTACCCCCTTTCCGCTTGTACCAACCACCCTGTATTATCTTTACAAGTTCTCGCGTGTCTGCAGAGATGGTATTTAACTCGATAAAAATCGATATTTCGAAGAATATTTGCAAGCTGTTGATTTATGTTAGTTCGATCCATATACATATATGTGATACGAATACGAATACTAGTTTGCAACAATGAACGCTCGACGAGGCGATCGTGCACGTACGCATATCCGCATGCTTTCTCCCGTATTATTAAGAAATAAACGAATATTACGGACTCCGCGGAACGCATGCAAATGAGGATCGTTCATGGAGGTAGCTGCACACGCTTATTATTGACTCGTGCGATTCTCGGTTTTCTCGACGAAATCGACTCATCCATGCAATCTGTATTTATCAATCGTAAACGTCTTGTATTTCCATTGAACTTGCAACTTGTTGCTCGCTGCACGCATTCTCCACGCTGTGTTTAACTTATCTGTGCCGCAAACGTAGTACATATACGTAACCGAAAGTGTTCTTTTTACTGGTTTGTTAACTGCATCCTCAGAGAAATTGGCTGGACTCAACTTTTGGACGTGATCGTATTAAGTAGAATTTCAGCAGCGAATATATCGAGTTTGGTATTAACTTTATTATGTATCGTTCAAAGAGGATTTTCTCTTGTGTGTAAATATAGGATTTAATTCTGCTAGTATCTGTTTCGAATAGGTTTTTTTTATCGCGTTGACAAGTCTTTGTATATTGTGTATGATTTTTGGATTATATGAAGAACCGTAGGAAATTATGAGTATCATAAAATTAGACGTTTCAGAAGCCACGCAATTTACATATTAAATAAAGAACGAAATAGTGCTTAGTGTCCTTAAGTGAAAAATTTATAAAAAAATACGTATACACATCGAAACTTTCACAAAATGTCTACTGCTGCGATAGAGTTAGAGAACATTAAAACGAAGTAAGAGGAGATAAACATTCGTCATCGAAGAACTTTAATTTACATCAAATCGATTAGAATCGAACAAGGATTAAAATCGACGCAAAATATAAAATGTTACGGATTATTGGCACGAATATTTAACGCGGCAAAGCAGTTTACAGGGCATTACTGTTGTCAACTAGGAATTAAGTTCATCTAATCTGGATATATAGATCGACACATCGTGCCTCCACGTTCGATTCATATTTATTTAATAAAAATATCAGTCGTCGATCAATGAATCGGATTAATTCCCCGCGTGGAACTTCAGTAACGATTCTTTCCCGCCGTCAGAGCCACGGTCGATCTCGTTCGACCACTCGTTATATTCCACAATTTGTTCTTTGGAGCAGTCTTGCGGCTAGCGTGGTTGCTTCCTCGGATTAAGCAGCGTGACTGGTCGGATTTTCCCTAGTGGAATACCCTTATGATCTTCCCGAGTTCATTTAGAATCATCTCTCGTCCTTGTTGCGTTGTAATCTCGAGATTAATACGTATTTACGTTGGGAAAACTCGAGCAGTTCCATCTACATGGAAAACTATATAATACCTCGAAAGAAAGTTGGCAAAATAATCAATACTAGGAATTAATACTAATTATTGATTTCATTATTAGGTTTTCCCAAAAGTTTCTTTCGTTTTATAGATGAACAAGATTTTTTATTCTGTATTATTTTATTGAATTATGTATGATCCATTTTGTTCCACTAGATGGAGAATCATACACAATTCAATGAAATAATACAAAATAAAAAAAGTTGTGCATCTATTATTTCTTTATAAAACGAAAGAAATTTTTGAAACAACCTGATACTAATGAAATATATTCATACTTGCATTATAAAGAGATATAGTTAGAATGAATAAAAAGATTTGAAGATTTTAAGAAAAATAAAACCCAATGCTAACTTTCAAAGTAATGAATTTATGATGCTTCAAGTGTTTAGTTTAATATTATACGAGTTTCACCTAAAATATCTAAATGTGGTATCAAACGATATAGAAAAATGTATCAGAAAAGTGTTTCAAAAACTGACAAAAATTCGAAGATTCAGCACAAAAGCAACAGCGACGAACAGTGTGATGAACGCGAAAGCAGCATGTCGACCATATGCTTCTATTTCCTCGAAGCTTAGAACCATTGAATAGGTCCTATTGCAAACACGCTTTCCTCGATACAAGAGGATCGGGCGTTATAATTTACGGTTCACGGATATTTCATGAAAAATTCTCCGATTTCCAGGCACGCACGCATGCACCGTGTGAACAACTCTGTGCGACGTGCGTGCATGCGTTCACACTTTCACGCAGCACGCACGATTTGTCGCGTTTACCCGACGAAAAGAAAATATTTGTCTCCTGGTTCCCTCAACTAAGCCCGATGCCCGCCGCTTAAAATAATTCTAGTCCTCTGACGATTGCGCTCGAATGGCGTCTCGTTTAGATGCATAAATATCTTTCTTCAATAAATTCTCGTTCGTTTAAGCGGAAACGTCATCTACAAAGACTCACAGGACTTCTATATTAATTTTTAGTAGGTACTGTAGGTGAGTAATTTATAAACATACAGAGGATCCCAAGTCTTCTCAACTTTATTGCTGTATTCTGTGAATATCGATGGGAAAAAAAGATATTATACAAACATACGTTGTTCGAAGCTTAATTAAAAGAATAAGAAAAATTACTATGGTATTAAAGCAGAAATAGTTTGGCGATATTTACATATAGTTCGTTTATGCATTGGATATAACTTCCATTAGTTGTATCAAGAGGAAAAAAGAATGAAATTGAACTTTTTTTTTTATTATTTAATTTGTACTTTACAATTTGTGCAACTGGACATTTGGTAAATTTGAAATTTTTTTTTAACTTCACGAAGGAAAAAATTCGATCAGCTATTTCTATTTCTTCGACAAGGAGCGAATTTTGGGTGCAGTAATTTTGCAATTACGTAATAATTATTTTCAAGAGTACTAAGAATACTGTTCTGTCTTTAACTAGGTAAATATTGCTCAACTATTTCTACTTCGAATGGTATTAAGTTGCCCTAAATGGTTCTTTAGTTTTATGAAGAAATAATAAATACACAAATACACATAAAATAAAAAATACACATAATAATATATATACACATAATAATAATAATACACATAAAACAAAAAATGTTGTACGTCTATTATTTTCTTATAAAACGAAACAACCTAATATAATTTCATATTTCCTACTTTTATTCTAATTTAATAAATTAATAAAGTCTCAAGTGACCGATGTTTATGTAACATTTCCTCTCTCATTTATGGAAGTTTAGTCAGAAAGCTAGAACACCCTGTATATACGTTTACTTCCTAGGATAGATAACTATCTGATTACGATTGTTTCATTATATACGATATGTGCATTGTATATTATAACTGTAACAAGGATATAAAGAAGGAAATGGAAGAAAGGTCAGGTATAAAAGAGATTACCTGTATAGAGGGAGTGTGAGAAGGCGCCATGTACTGTTCGGCGCCTCCTTTTATCCACCCCAGGAATTTATCGTGGCGTCACAATAAGATACAGAATTTATTAGCACTGGGCGAAGAGTTTCCTCCCTCTAGTCCCCTTTTAAAATTCGGATTCTATCGTGAGAGACGGGCCGTGGTATCTCGGCTCGTGGTCGAAAGAGCATTCAATTTGTACACCGGACCGTGAATCTACTCGGTCGTTTGAATACGAAATTTATCTACCAACCACACAGAATAATGGTGAAACGAAACGAAGAAACTTATTTTACGACGTGGAAAAGCGGCTCGTATCTTTCTCGCCGTCGTATCGTACTATCCCACACGAATAATTGAACTAATCGATAGTACCGCACGCTCGTAATGTCGATGAATATTCAAGAACGTACTCGAACGGAATTAAGATAAACGTCAGTTTAACTCGATTCGTAACAATTTGTTGACGTTCCAATTTCTCGATCGCGGTGCTGCAGGATAATTTCAAGCGTTCAGTTCCGTTTACCTTTAAGCTTTAAAATTCGGGCCGAGTTTGCTCCGTAATCAACGTGAAATCGAATCGATCGAAAGATGAAGAACACGCGTTCGAATAAACCGTCCGAGATAATTCCATCTCGACACTGCTTTCTCTCCGATCGAAGTCTTTATTGGCAAATGTCGGAACTTTCTGCAGTGAGATTAAGTCGAATAAGTCGAGATTAAACGAGAGATGAAAACTGGCTCGATCGTTCCAATTTCATAATACGTAACAAGGTAGATGTAAAAATATCGTATGTATAAATTGTAATATCGAATTCTTAAGTAATATCTATGTTTCGTGGCAAGAGGAAAGGAAATGTGAAAATTATAACATCCAACCTTTTGAAACCTATTTTTATTTATTTTCCTGATTGAAGTACACAATACTTCGATATAATAAGATCAGTATCGCAGAGTCTATACGCTTCGTTTATACGTATTATCTACATACATATCGTATAATTGCATAACTTCTTTATGAACTACGCGTCACGAAACACAAATTCCAAGTATCCAGCAGAGTTGGTTAAAAGTTACACGATACGCTTTTATTAAGATCTCGATAATCTTATATTGAAACATCTTCCTGGAGATAAATGAGTCTTACACAAACGTATTCCTCGACAATTTTTATATGTTAATCCGCCAAGAAGACGCAGCTATCGTTCCCATCGACAAAATTAGCATACTTATTATCTTCGTGTACACTACACGCCATTCGATCACATACGCATACTCTATCAAAAATAGACATAGGTGTAAGCAACGAGTAACATCGGTGCTTGTTCACGGTCCTTCGAATCCGCGATGAATGACAGAAACGGTAACAAGCAACGTTGTTCTTAATCCACGAAAACATAATCCCTCGATGGTTTTGTCACGCACAGGTGATTCCCCGTACACGATGTTACCAAAAGCAGAACAGTCGAACGAAACGAGCATATAACGAGCCGGAACTGGCCCGTGAGGACGGTCAAACGCTTCACGAGACAACGGCTTACGTATCTGGAGTAATTTACCTGTCGGATTATCGCTGAGAAATCGCGTCTCAATTACTGCACTGTCAACCAGCGTGACGGCACGCCAAGACGACATCTTATCGGTGAGAGTTCCCGTTTGGCATGCGTACACCTTATAATCGAAACAGTTATAATCGAACATGTTCCTATTTGTACGTATTCCTTTCTTTTTTCTGTACTTTTTCCTTTTTTGGTTTTCCGTTGCTTGGTGATTATCGAGTGGCGATAGAAACTGACAGTGAATTGAACCAATCGATGAATTCGACAGGATACTTACGTTGGATACAAGCTCGAGGAAGTATTCGAACATTTTACGGATATATTAAGCGTGTTACATAAAACATTTTGAAATTTCGTTAGCGCTTTTGTGAGATTCAACTATCGTGATTACATTAGTACAACCAAATCGAATTGGTTTGAAACAAATCTAAAAATATATATACAGAAATAATAGTATATTTAGTACAAGTTATGTATGTATTTCAGGGAAATCACAAAAGTATATGATTAGTCAATGTTTGCAGTGTGACGGTCGCGTCTCGTTACAATGCTAATGAAATTTCAAGATGTTTTACGTCACACGTACGATATGGACACAAAAGATTTTTACGGTAGGTGTTCAAATATTTCCGTGAGACATATTACGTACATACGTATTATTGTAAATATCTATAGGTTGCGAGATTAACATAGAGTTTTGTTAAATGTTTGATCGTTGGCCTCGGAAATTATTGTTGAATAATTCGAAATTATATTATGTATTTAAGACACACCACGCTAACATCTGTAAGAATAATCAGAACATATTCTATTTCGAAATAGTTTATTTTAAAATAGTTTCAAGCTTGACGCATTTAAATCTTTCGATGCAAAAGATATATATCAAGCGTTAGAGCACCCGATTTATACGATCGTATTCAGCAGGTATAAGAGAGTCAAAGACGCATAAACGCGCGTTTTCAAATGATTTACGCGTTATGTGGCGCGACCCGAGCAACGTTTATACCTAACCAAGAGCCGTAGACAAAATATCAGCGGTAAATGGATGATACTCGGAATCCGCTGTTTAACTCGTGGAAATTGAAGCTGATAACAGTACAGTTCTACGCTTGTTACTAATACTGTGATGGATGTGTAAACGCAATGACGATAACGAGGTTGCATTGGATCCTACAACTTATTCCTGGAAATAACATCGTTTGGGAAAGAATATACAAATATAAAATCTTATATTTATACATATTTTCAAATATCTATAACAGGATATATGTCTTCAAATGTATATGGTACGACATTTGTTAAAAATAATCAAAGTCAGGTGTAACTAACATTGGATTACTTCTGATGTCAGTGATTTATCACGAAGAAGTTAAAATAAAATATCGCGATACAAATTCGATCGATACCTTCTTTTTATCTGAACAATTATTCGTTAATGCTAAATCTTACAAAAATAACATTTTCTATTCAAATTCAAGCTTCCCTAACTACTCTGCCTAAGCAATCTTTACAAAACAATTCCTTTCCAACTTCGGTCCATCCTATTCAATTCACGAACAATTTCAAACAATTCACAAAAACACCTTAAAATCGAACCAAACATCTACAAAACCTCCCCGCGTAAAGAAAAGCTGTAACACGACAGTCACGCAAATCTCTGTGCGCCAATGTATCACACAGAAACACGTGGCAGCCTTCTGGAACTGGAAACGGAGTCGTGACAATTAGTTACAACCACGACAAACTATTTATCGCGACTGGAAGCCGAGGTTTGCAAAAAGTGGAAGGAAAAAAGAAAGGGGGAAGGAGAACCGGCGCAATCATTAACCAGGTGTCAGCCAATAAATCAGTCAGATTTCGACGCCGAAGGGCAAACGAACGCGAGAGCCGGAAGAACGCCGCGGTTGATTTAACGTCTGGCGGGAAAACCGCGCACGAAACGACGACGCGAGGACGCTGTTGTGGCTGCTGCCGCCACCGCTGCCTCCAGCTAGAATTATGCAAGGTGACCGCGTTGTTTGTCTAACGATCGAACGATAAATACGGCCTCCGAACCAACTACCAATCACTCGGTCCCGTATCGCGGTGAAATTACGCGCGGCTCCAACGAAGCCGGTCGTTTATTGGCCCGATCGATGTTCCATGATAGACGGACAACGACATTGGCGCCGATTGGCGGCATCAAAAAAAATCTAATTGCTCGTACCTGCTCCTATGCGTGCGCCAACGCGTATATTATCCGGTGGTTACGGTGTCTCGAGGCGCTAGGAAAGAATTCGCGATCGATCTCGCGTCCAGAACATAGCTTAGCTCAACATAGTTGGTTCGTTCCGCGCGGATACCTGATTCTGCGCGTCGCGTGCGCGCCATCGCTTTGTTCGCTGATTATACCGTGTCGCGTGGAAAAGGCATTTCGTTCCATCCAGGGCACCTGAAATACGCCCTGATCAGTTCCTAATGACTCGTGACTGCTAAGTGCTCGAGCTCGATCAATGGTGTCGCGATAAAGAACGCGTGACTGGATTTTATCGCCGTCCCGTGATTTAGTTCTCATTGGGTCGTCCGTTCGAGGAATTTAATCATTATCCGAAAAGAAATCGACCCTGGAAAGGTTTGCTTATCGATGAGGAGTGAAGTTTCGAGGTGTGAGGTTTGAAATGAGCGACGCTGGATGCAATTAAAATTGAAATGGAATTGCGAACGAAATACACAATGACGTAATTGTACTAATTAAGTATGCTAGATGTTTTAATTAAGAGAAAATGATCTTTCATGTCAGTCTTTTACGTATCGTTAATTTATTGAATCGGTGAATGGGAAAAACGAGTTAATGCAAGTCTATTTGCTGAGAATTTTCTATCAACTAACATATCATATTGACGTTTTAAGATTAGTATTCTTATGAATATTGTATGACAAACTGAATTACTGTTATACGCATGATTTAAATGATTGTATACTACATATCTTTATAATTAATAGATTATCGTAAACCAAGATAATAATGCAACAACGCTTATACTTGTAGGGACTAAAACCAACCTGATTGATTTAACTAATTGTACGAGAATAAAAATACCAACTTAACAAATATATCGAAGATGATTTTGAATTACCTTAACATCCCTCCAAAGCTACCCGTAAATAAGAGATTAAAGCATATAATCATACTTAAAAAAATTCCTTCTTAGAATTCCCTCCAAAATCCCTACACTACAAGAAAGAAAGCTTCTAAATCCCAATAAATCGTTCGATTTACGGGATTAATCCTGATAAAGGCTTGAAAGCGGAGGAGTATGGACATGTCCTTGGCAAGGACCACGCAGAAACACGTCTAAACGAGGTGGTTCACACGCGAGATCACGCACCGGGAACAATGGGCCGCGTTGTTCAGAAACCGTGGCCGCTAATCGCGTCAAAACACGCGTTAAGGATCATCCTGCCCGACAGCCGACAAACGTTCAAGCAGGACGAACGAACAGAGGAACGAAACCGGACAGACCAAACATAGTAGAGAGAAACCATGTTGATGCCTGCCGGCTTTGGATCAGGTTGAGTGAGTTGTTTCGAGCTCGGCCTTCCCCTGGTACCGGTCGTCTACGTGTCTACTCTCGTGTAAAATAATGCCAGCTACTCCGGATATCCTTCCACAGAGAGAGGAGCCACCTTCGAGTACGTCGCTCTCATATCGAAATCTTACGCACAGACTTTCCCTATGTCGGTACGCTCAATTTGTTTGACACGAACGATCACATGGTGTCATTACGATCAACTTTTTGTCTCGTTGCTGAGGCTATTTAATATGCAAATTGCGTACGTAGATACGTTTCCCTATTTTTTACCCCCCGTTATCTTTCGAGAAGTGTGAAGAAATCAGAAAGCAGAAATATGAAATTGGGAAGATATTAATTTAAGGCGTTAACGCTACGCTTCATTTGCAATTTCTTTTTAATCAATTTACATCATTACGATCGATCGAATCTATATATTAGGTCGTCCGAATAGTTTCTTTCGTTTTATAAGGAAATAATGAATGCACAACATTTTTCGTTTTGTATTATTTTATCGAATGATCCATTTTGTTTTATCAAGATAAAAATCACAACGTTTGACAGATTAGGTTTCATGTTTGTATAAAGATGCGTTGTTTTAAAAGACGTCTGTAAAAGAAAGACACTTTTCAGACGACATAATATTATAATTACCTACATCCGAGATTGAAAGAGACTTCAGGGATTTTCTTATGTGATTTGAATAAATATTTTCTATTAATGCGATTACCTATATTTCTCAAATTATAGAAATTCTTTCATCTCACTTACATTTTTTAACAATGTTAAGCAACTTTTACTGCTCGGTTCTTAATAGATTAAATAGTTTCCAAACTTTGAATGTTTCTCTATCTTCAAACTGGACATTTCATGAAAGGTAGAGGGGTTAGTTTATTTATATAAAATTCCTAGCTAGTTCGTTCTGTTTGATTATGCATGAAAATTTCTTTTCCCAAATAACACTGGCGCATCCATACTTAATATATATTCATAGTACGATTCATGAATTTACACATTTGTAATACATGTTACCGATGTAATTCAAGTCTCCCAAAGGTACAAGGTATACCGAAATCATAATGGAATACTAATGGCAGGCTTAAGTACCGAATCGTTACGATAAATGGCTTTACTGTGTCCGGAGCGAAATAACAACGTGCGTGCGACACGTCCTGGAGAATCGTAAAAACAGAAGTTGGAGAAGAAGACAATAGGGGAAGACGAAAGTTATACGGTGTGATTATAATACGAATAGTATTCATTTATAGCGAGACGACAACCGTAGTGTCTTTAATGAATGTCTAACCCTTTCGTTTTCGTCGTGTCGTTTATGAATTCATTCGATGCAAACAGGACGTTGTACTCGGATAAACATGTTACTCGTTTGTGTATCCGTTCGAGTAAATTAAATCGAGTGAATCTGTGACAAGATACGAGACAGAGATATAAAGTATATTTGTAATCGACAATCAGGATGTCACAAACCGACTTTCAAAACGGTATCTCCTTTGAAACTTGTTTCACAATTTCTTTTGTACGTATTAACAAACGTCTGATCGATAAACTAGCACGGTATCAGATTAATAGGCTCGAATCAAAACAAATTTTTCTGTACTTTTAAGTTTATACACGAAGATTAAGACAGACAAGAAGTTCTAATTTCGTATATTCTGTTGTTCAGAAATCAAGAAAGTTGTTTCAATAGATAAATTGGATTAAAGTTGATAAACGATTTAAACGACGGTCGCTTTTAAGGTACAGAACTAATCCTATAAATATAACTCGATTATTCTATACAAAATTATTATTTCTTTCTACTTTGATAATAATCTGATTAGTGAAAAGAACGTTTGCGCTGAAATATTTTAAAACCGCTCGATTCAATTCCAATTTTTGACGTTACTAAAAAACGATGCAAATATTTTCTATTATCCATCAAAATTGGTTACCAGGAATTCGTAATATTTCATACGTCCAACACGAACCAATTTCCATGAATTATATTCCATTACTCCCTTCCTTGAAGTATATTTCATTGCAAAACCAATCATCTTAAAATCATTAAACCAACATATTCGTAACATATATCATATCAAGGAAGAAAGCAAAGAAAAAGAAATTGAACGGCGTGCTGGAGCGCGAAAGGCCGACTGCTGTGGTGTCAGTATCGCGTCCATTAGTGACACGAGGATAAAGAAGAATTTATTCACGATCGGACTCCACCCTGAGGGCTAATTTCGTTAGGCCGATGCAGCGAGGATCCGGTAACTCATTCACGAAACGTATCCTTTAGTCTTGTTGCGAGCAAGATTTACGAGCGACAAGGACTCGTACTCGGACGAAGAACTGCCACCGTGCGTCTCTGATACGCCTGGTGGATCGCCAACCGAGCGGAAATAAACGTCTCGTAAACCTGCTTGGCGCTTAAGAAACCAGCCATTTTTCTGCCCCTCTTCTCGCCGGGTTCTGGGGCAACGCGAACGACGGCACCCAAGGAACCCCATGGGGAGTCCATGGAACCAGCTTTCCACAATTTCATGCTCTACGTATGATGACAGATAGTTTCTTCAGGATAATTGCAGGTCAAAGGAATCGCGTGCTTGCTAGAAAATCCCGTTTCTTTACCAGTAGCTTTTTAAATTATTCTAAATTTTTGAAACTTTTGTACGCGGTTATTTAGTAAAGAGGAATGTAACAAAGTTAAGAATATAATGTAATTAAAAATAAAAATTTTCTACAGTCTTTAGTTGTTTAAAATATTTCCAACATTTTGACTCTTAACATTACGCAGAGAATGAATTTGAGAAGAAGAACAGAGTAGTTTCTGACAACCGTGGATAATATTTATGCAAATAAGATGGCATTCCATTTTCTTCTATCCATTATCTTCTATCATAGTATCCTTTCAATATACTGTGCGCTGTCTATACTGACGTTCATAATTTATCTTATTCTATTCATCCGGAAATAGTTTATTAAGAAAAGCACTAGACTAACATTCAAAACGTTTTTAGGCTAAAAATTATATATACACACGCACGCAACAATATTTTTGTTCGATCCTTTAAAATAAGAAAGCCAGAGGTACTGGAACCAAATGAACCAGTTTTTCGAATCAATATTCATACGTATGAAATCATCGACCAAGCAATCCTGTTTGCAACTGATAACAACCATAAACAATCCAAAAAAATAACAACCGACTACATCACCAATCAAAGGCAACAATGAAAACAAAACTTGGAAGACATATCATATCGGTAACGAGACGGCCGTCAATTAAGAATCCGCTCGCGTTAAATAATCCTCGCGTCCTTCTACGAATTCTTTATGTGGAACACCGTCGTCTCTCGGCTCCCTTAACACAGCCAACCTACGACGATTTTCTGTGCATGGAATATCAAATCAGCCGACAGGCCGACGATTAGAAATTTCAATCACGCAATGCTTCCATCGTCGCTACTTGTCTACCATGTCGATATCTCGGGAGACAGACGGATATCGGGATACCACGGGATATCACGGATGCTCCAGAGAACGTGATACTGGATCCAGTCCAATGCTAGCTTCGAGAGCACGTACACCGCAACAAATTACCTGAACACTCAGTTTCAACCACGTGTCCATGCAGTAACTTGTGCTATGCCTCGTGCTATAATTCAGATAGCCATCTGTTCCTTGCGGACTATACATCTCTATACATTACGTGTGTACACGTACAGTGGCTTAGGAATGTATTTGAACATTTACCACAAAAACCTGTTATTTATGTTATGTATCGCGTGCGCTATATAAAACGTATTGTAATTTCGTCTAATTAGCACTGTAATAAAACAGGACTGTCATGATCGTATTGGTCAAATATCAATTGGAAAACTAGTTTCCTATATATGGGAGTTACAAGATATATACTAGCGCTTCACAGATCGCCAAAATATTAATAAGCCATTTAATGGGTTCATTTTTAGCGCCAATTTCTACAATTGTTCTTGAAAAATTACAATTAAAAAAAAATTACATAACCTTCGATGTTTTAGTTTTATTAATATATACACTGTTGATCTTCACAGTGAATAAGAATAAACTTTATCGACCTATGGGCCAATTCGAATTTAAATATCTTCACCTAAAGGTTAACACGAGTTATCTATCAGAACGACGACGATCATTGTTCCCGGCTACGTTACGTAAACACATATTTTCCAAAACAATCGTCATCGTTATCCGCATATTACGCAAAGGTTCACAACTTACAAAATTGCATATAGCCGTCAACTACCTTTATCCATAAGTCGATAAACGTCCATTATCAAGTAGCTGAACTACGTTTCATATCGATGATCCAAAAATGCGAACAATACTATCGTGATGTCGAAATGTTGTGATGCAAACCGTTTTACAATACTCGATTATCGTTTAAAAAAAAAAAAAAAAAAAAAGGAGGAAAACAAAAAAAGAAAAGAAAAATACCATACAACCTACATATATATAATTTCGAAAGGCGTGCAGTTTGAACATACGTAGATTTATACAGAGTTTGAACGTGCAAAGGCGGCGGCGTGTGCCATAGGATAAGAAGGGGAAACGCCTATCGGCGAGTTGAGGCGAGAAAAGTCGCGAAAGGTAGCTCCATTCGGTCGCGTCAGACGGAGGCACCTGAAAGTTTGCGAGCGCCGTAAAGATACAAGGTGCAGTCGACCGGCCCAGGGCTGTTATAAACGTCCCGATATTATCTCGCCTCGTGTAAATGCATATTGAAAAGCGGTTACGCACTTCGTAACCGGCGTGCCCGTGTATAATCCGTGCGTCCAGCTTCGATTCTAACGAGTCATCGGCATTCACCGATCGCGTTTCAGCGATGCCAGCCAGAAGATTTAGATCCTGGAATATTTACGACGCGTTACCGTTAAGCGGAATGCTGTTGGTGAAATAGCGTCGTCCTTTTTGGAATCGAGAATGCTTCGTGAGGGATGAAAGTGTCGATTAATTTCAGTTTAAACATATGTACAGTGAAGAGTGATTTAGGTGGTTACGAAGAATTTATTAATTGATATTTAGCTACTTAAGTTATCGGAATCGTTACGTTTGAAACGTAAAGTTATAAGTCAAGATATCAAAGTTTTTAACTTTCCTCCTTTGGTTTTACTTTGTATCTTTTTACAACTTTTAGTAATCGTCATTGACATACCGCAGACTAGCAATCATGTATCTGACCCATGATGTATGGATTGCACTCGATAGTTACAGAAAATAACCACAGAAACTTTCTCCGTTGGAAACCAATGAATCTTAAATCGAGTCAATCCTTCATAACGCAGCTTCCAATCGAATATGCGTAAAATGTCTAAGAGCAATCTTTCTTGAACGTCACACTTCTCCGATCTCTTCCTAACTTTCTAGCAATTCCAATTTTTACCGAGTGTGTAATCAACCTCCTCTATCAATTACATTCAGCATTTTTATCGACCATGATCGAGGACCGATAGATTATGCGTATTTTTAGATTGGTTTCAAATTTTACCAAACGTAATCACGATAGCTGTGCTCCATTATGGTAGCGACGAAATTTCAAAATATTTTACATAACACGTGTAGTATATTCATAGAAAGTTTCTACGCGCAAGTGTCCGAATAACTTCGTAAACTTTCGTTTCTCCGACGCGAAGATACCTCGTAAATGTCATTATTAATTTTTATTTTGACGAAGCAAGGCATTTCCTTTCTCGGTCAATGACAACGTGTGACAGTGGCTTTAGCAAGACGCTGCATTAAGATAATAATTGGCTGTACAAACCGAAGAGCACGGATCGTTCGCCACCGTGTCGTTTATCGGTGGACAGTTTTCCCACAGCTAGATCCTAGAAAAGGGGCTCGATAATTGTACTAATGTGACCTGTTTGCCGACTTGGTTTTCTAAGGACATTAGGGGTACCGCTTTGATGGATTTCGTGATTCGAAACAACGCTAAGAAAAAGGATCGATGGAATCTGACCGACACCCGATAGATCCTAGCCAAAAGGGTACTACAAAAGAAATACCGATGGAACTTTAATTAAGATAAAAGGGAATCTGTGCAGGCGTCAAAATGAAACATCTTTATGCTGCATCGTCCTCTGTTATTTCTTTCGTTATCTTCTTTTGTACGTGTACGTTCATGGCTGGTACGGTGTGGGAATTTCCCACAATTAGATGTTTGAACGAAACCGATAACTATACTAATTCGGTGCCGTTTTAAGGAATTCCTGGATATTTCGAAGGGAATAGAATCTTTGAAGAAGATGCGACTTTGTTGGAATATCTTCAGATAAAAGCAATAGTGAAAGTTCGATAACTAGTGTCTCCTACCTTGTTTCAAATTGTTTCTTCAAGTAGATAGACTTGCAGTAGAGTTTGGTTAATAGGAACGTGTATGTTTTAACGGTGAACCGGTAAAAAGTAACGAGTTAGCTCTATTGACACGACGATTATCTTAATCAGAGTTCTGTTAGAAAGTTCTAATGCGAATGGACATGTTGTTGGATAAATAGTAACGAGATAATCGCACTGTAGTAAGATTGACACCTTGAATATGTATATACATATACGTCATAATAAGGAAACTTGTAAAGAATTGTCAAGAGTAAAACAGGAATGGAAAAGTATCGTTTATGTACTTTTGAAATGTTGGTTGGTAATAGTCCATAACGTTGGACATTACGTTAATATTTTAGAGACGGCTTTATTAACAATCAACCGCATCAGGTTGCAAGATCTAAAATGTCAAACAGCGTAGTCACGCTTCAGAAGAAGTATACACACTATTTATGGCAGAGAAATGTGGTGGTATTAATGAGTCATAAGCTATAATGAATTCTGGCGCCAGCATTAATTTACAACTAATCTGACAGCGGTCTTTTGACATTTCTTGTTGTCATAAAAATCCGTCCAGTCATAAAGCATCGGTATTGCGGTCTCTTTTTTCTCCTGGCACTGATACATTTATTACAAACGGTAAATAGTTGCAACAATAATTACTCTATCTAATACCCTTTCATAGATAGTCCTTACGACTTGTACATTATGCAGAACCATTAAATATTATACCTGTCAAACGTCATCTGAATTTTTCCTCTCATGGAACACGTTCGATACGTACATAAAATCGAATAAAAATATATGCTACCATTAATATAGCGAATTTTATAGAGAAAATAAGAGAATTCGTAGGATATTAACGAGCAATAAAATAGGCTTTGTAGCATGTAGAACTTGAAAACATTCCACGTAGTTAATAAAATTTTCATTCCATCCCAATCAGATGTAAAGACACATAAACGAGTCTTATAAAATCACAGCTAAGTATAAATAAACTGTACTTAGTTATATTTATAAAAATATTCTTACTTTAATGCCTCATCTATTTCAATCTTATGCAAATTTATTTTCCTAATCCCTTATCTTACCACTCATTGTGACTTTATACGTTAAAGTAAGCATTTTATTATTTCCTAGAAATTATATCTATTTTATATGGTAGAAATTTACTCGCTTGAATTCATTAGAGAAGAAATAATTTATACAATTGAAGCTCGTATAATGCAGTTCGTCATTTCATCTCGCTACTTACTGCTTCTACTTGCGTAATAAAAGTTCCCATTAAAGTAAATAAATTCCATGAGAATTGAGTCAATTGGGCATTAACTAAAATCTCGTTTAAATAACTGGACTTTCGCTTTCTCTTTTCCTCAAACTCGCAGATTTTAACAATAGCGATCTAAACAATAATTTATATATATGTACAATACTCCAAGATCGATCTACTTAGACTTTAGACAATCAACGCTACTGCGAACGTATCCCACTGACTAAATATATTAATCATTCGCCGAAGTATATTTTCAAACATTTGCGCGAATCATAAAATGTCGTTAACGACTACGCCATTCGTACCAATGTGATCGTAATTGTCAACGTGTAAATACGGTCGCGTGAATTTCACCGGTCCAAGAAGTGCCTGCAGCGGTCCAACAGCCGTTTATCTAATAAACATTCGTAAATCAGACCCACAGCTATTACACCGCCGCTAAAAGCTTTCCAACAGCCGATCGACCCTCAGATAGGATTTAAACAATTGATTCGTTCAATTAGTAATCTGACGTACGACCTTAACGATTATTTCAGACCTCTTCTCCTCGAGAACGTCATGCAGCTTGTCTAATCTCGTAACCCTTCTATCCTCCTTGAGTCTGTATGACCCGGAATGAAAATATTTCAATAGATATTATTGGAACACGAAGACCACGGAAAACGAACACGACGAGTCACTTTTTAGAATTCAACAAAATCGAACATGTTATTAAGATTATTTTTATTTGATTTTCCAGCTGAACATATATGTTCCATCATGTTCATGATTTGAAAAATATTTCATGTTTTAATAGTAAAAAAAGCTTACATAGCATACTCGTATTGGTGCTTCGAAGTTCTCAGAACGATATTTTCGAATGCGTGCAAACACTAAAAGCGAACGTGCCACGCTATCGCGCGCCAGTTATTGTTAGTGTCAAGTATGGAGAAATCCAAACTTAGTTCAGGAAATGTAAGTAACCCTTTCCGCACGCACAGTTTAAACGAGCTTGGCACTCTTACGTGCATACCGACGAAAACATTTAACTCGTTCGTTACGAGACTTTATATTTTCATCGAATCGAGATATCGAGGGATGGCACCATTAAACGTTCGCTTTCAGCCGCTCGTTCTGAACCGCTGCGCGCTTGTCGAAAATTACACGTAGCGGCGACGACGACAAATTTCTACAAGGCAAAGTTAGCCGCCCAGTCGTTTACCGTTTGCTAATTTTACGACGGTAATTTGGAGATCTTCGAGGTACTTATTGTTAGGCACGCAGACGCTGTGGCCGCCCATCGCACACGGGAAACCCACGAATTTCACGCCGAGGTCGCAAAACTCTCGCACGGGACAGGAAAAGCCGATTTTACGACCGAAGAAACTACCTACGACGTTTATAGGCCCTCTCGAGCCGCTCAAAAATCTATATCCGTGAGTCCTTCACACACGTGTGTGGTAAACGGAATGACAAAAAAATATTAAAGAGAACGAACATCTCGATGAACGGTGCTACGCGTTATGCAATTTTACGACGAGGGGAATATGTCTACGTTGCTCGAGGTCGGATGAACGATACGTCCGAGCTTCCCGTAAAAATGAAAAATATCCGGGATCTCCGACTCGTGTGTCGTTTTATTAGCATATCAATGGAAAAGGTAACTGTTCACATTCGCAGAGGAGCTTCACGGGTCAGGAATTCTTCACGGAAATTTATCAGGATTTCTTCTGATCCTAAATCTAAATCGCCAAATAAATCGCTGGTCCTTTCCGTCCAGACTTGTCCATCCGCGCTCAACCGAGATTATGAAGAGAAATCGAGTGCCGTCACGAGAGAAGCGCACGAGTTCTCTTAAGCAAGTTCTCTCTCCTCCTCGACGACATTGTCCTTGAAGGAAAAGGAGAGTGTGTATCGTTGTCGCCTGGAAGTTCATCGAATCCGATGTTTTCACTAATGACCGCCACTCATGCGCTGCGTATTGATCTTCGTTGGGTAATTAATTTACACTGGCTCTGTTATATAATCTATTAAACGTACTACTGAAAGCTTTTAGATGCACAATCAAACTTTTTTCTTGATTTGGCCATCGGTCATTTTGCTCCACGTGTAACGACGTGAAATATTCATCGGCGATCTACTCAGCGTGGAACGAGCAACGACTTACTCACGAATCGCCCTATGTTGAGTAACTTCATAATGCGGTTCGCTTGTTTCGATGATTTGCTAAATGACCAACTATTAACTAAACTCGATAACTCCGCGTAATTTCCAATCTGTTCGTATTTATGGTATCTGCTTGAAGCATTTCTAACAGACGCCAAGCATGGTACTTGTATTTGCGTTAAACGTGCAACAGATACATATACCGTGACTCAGAAAGTATATTAATACTTATAGACATCTTTTGTGAATATATTATGCGTGTTACACAAAACACTTTGAAATTTCATCGTCAACTGTACGTTGATATAATCTGTTTTAAGTAGAGACGAAGAAACGAAACGATCGGTATATTTATACTAAGGTAAATTAAATCCGATAGTTTAACTTTCTGCATCGTTGAGGAAATATAATTTAACAAGCAAAATTTGCCGCAACTGTGCAAATTAATTTCCCCGCGAGAAGATTATGAACGTGTGATTGCTTTATCTGAACAGAATAATCATACGTAGTCAATCAACTGCACCCATCCACGAACGTCTAAACTCAACGCGTTTCGCAAACTAAATACCAGTCTCCCAATCAAGATATAATAATTTATATATCGATGTAAAGCTCCAACGTGCTCCGTAAACTTCACAAACTCGGACGATTTTCACTCGAACGACATTTAATATTTTTACATTAATGTTTTTCAAACTCTGTTCACCTATTATATTCTTCTCGTAACTTGATTTAACGCTACTGTTCTTTTCGTTTCTTCCTCATATTTGTATCTCTTCAGATATTTTCTCTTTTTGAAATATTTTAGTCATAAGAAGAATTATATCGAATAATAAAATCAAGTATTTAGAAACTAACTATATTTTAATAATATATATCGAAATATAACATTTATTTGAAATAAAATGATAATAATAATAATAATTTCGAAACGAAACGAGCAATTCCCAAAATCGAATTATCAGATTTACGAGAATAGAAAATTTCTCGAACTGTGCAAGACGATATAGTGATTAAGATAATCGACCGGGAACGAGTGTCATGTAAATCTGGCAGGTGCATCGAACGTGGTTTATACTCTTCGCGACCTGCAAAAGCTCCATCCGGCTGCCTCGGGTGAAAGTCTGCGGATTCTACCATTATTCTTCCGCGAAAACCAAAATTACAGGACAGTGTGAATCAAATGAGCCGATAATGTTGGAACGCACATAGCTTCGAGCTACGGGATTCGGTAACTTATTGCTTGATGCTAATCGATGCAGCCGAGTGTAGGTGGTCCTGAGAATTATACGAAAATACAAGGGATAAGAGTTAATCGAGGGATTATTTTTGTGCCTGTTTCATAAGTCTAAACGTTCTCGTATTAATGAGTGTTTTACGTGTTGTGTATTTCTATATGTACTGTATATTACTAATTACTCTATTATTAATTCAGAGATCTTTAAAGATATTTACACAGAAAAATATAAAATAAGTATTGGAATCTCGTCGAGTAGCTTAAGAAATTTAGAATCTTCAGAAGAAAATTTCAATTTGAAAATTGACGAAATGGAAAGCTAACAGTGAAGATTTTCATTTATAATGATTGTATCGAAATCCTAAATTCCTTGTCAGATAAATCGTCGTTATAATCTTCTAATCAAAGTTAATTATAAAATGTCCAAACATATCCCAAATGTCTTAATCAGCCAATATCAACGTTTCAACAATTTTAAATATACAGAGTATTCATAACTTGATTTTCTTTACAAGAAAGCTCTTTGGACGACATTAATGTATCATTTGTCGTAAAAACAAACTAATAGATAGAAGTGGATGGTCTACGATCGTGTCGCGTGTTATACAGTCGCATAATCTATAACACGTTGATAGCTTCGTATCCGAGCAGGTATGCCAAATATTTTTCAAATGAAAGATCACGTTCCACTTTCGTGTGCACCAGGCGACTATGATAGCGTGCAAGGCAAATTCGCCTGCTCATAATTCAGCATCGAACACCGAGAAAACAGGAACTGGATAAGCGACCCGTATCTACTAATTACGCGTCTATCAAGCATCCTACATGTGTTTAATTGATGCTGCTCGCATCAAGGGTATGCGCCAATGAGGAATTATGCCGATTACAAAAATTAGCCTTACACGCATGGCTAATGAACCCCACGGTCAATTTCCTGATTTGCATAGCCGACGTTCATATCCATGTGTCCTGTTCAGTCTGCGCCTGATACCAGTGCTTGAAGTCTTTGAAAGATTCATTAAACGGAACCTTGTTATCAATAAACTGGAAATAATAAAGGCGTTCTTATTTATGTGTTTCCTGCTTGTCGAACTTGCTTAGTCGAACGATTACTTGACTACATTAGATGAGGTGGTTCGTAAAAATTTATTCTTTGATTTATAGAAATCTGGAAATCTGTTTAAAAGATCGTGAATGTATTATGTATTTAGAGATTGCTAAATTTTTGATACAGTGAATTTATTCATTTAGTATGGATATTATTCTTTAATGTTCAGTGGTTAAGTTCACTCAATAATGTTATTTACTTATGCATTAGAAAACTTTTATATTAATAACTAAGTCTTTAAAATTCACGTGAAATAGTACTACATGCATTTCTTTGGACATTTACGTATACCTAAACCGATAAATTAAAATATTTATTGCTTCTGTTCTTCTCTAAGTTCATTCCTAACATTCTATGTCCTTATCGCGCAGCAAACAATCACATGTAATTGAACAAACCGCCCAGTCCTTCGTTATTACGTCATTTCAAAGGTGAGATCGTGTGTCAATTTTAACAACCTTCACTTTCAGTCGTGGACATTTCTACACTTTCACAGCGAAGCATCATCCTCTCGAATTAATTTGCCGCGACCTTCTCCCCCCTTTTATTATTTTCGTAACATCGTACGTATCCATTGATTGGATTAACGTAAATTATATATTACAACTTTAATAGGAAAGAAACAAATACATTTGAATCATTGGAAAAATAATTTAAAAAAATTGATCATATCTTCTCACTGTGATCTGAAAATTGAATATAAATGAGAATTAAAAAATAAATTCTCAAGTCACGTGATATTACAGAGAGTTAAAATTATGGGAAATTATAAAAATGGCAGCACGTCAGCCCCATCAATTTTCAGGATGTATCACGATACATAGATTGCTACATACCAAGGTACTGAGAAACCGGTGTTTGCATAAAATGGCAGTAATTCCGCCTTGTCAAAACAGTATAACCCTCGAACATTAAACGAGGCGTGCCAAAACATCATATTGTACCGTGGCGTGGTGAATCGTATTTACGATGCTGCTTATCGTAACTGCCGCGTAAACGCTCGTAACGTTTCGATCATTTCGCTCGTGAAATCGCCGCTAATTGACCCTTGGCTTTCCCGCAATACGCGAAAAACGATTGACCCTCCGAACGTTAGGCTGATTTAGTGCGTTTCGTGATACCGACAAGAATTCCCGTGGAAATAAACTTTCGCGCGACACGATACGCACGTTTGAACGAAAAATATGAAACACACGTTATTGTACAAATGGCAGCACGCGATGTTAATTATTCGGAAAGAGTGACGTTTATGCTGATATTATGGTAATTAATTAATAATGTAACGCGGTATGTAATTTGTAACCTATCAGGTATGTAGAATAGGGGAAAAATAAAAACGAAGTAAAGATAAATCTTTAACCAGATATGGCTTCTTTAAAATATTTTACATAAGCCTGATCAATAGATATTTTTAACAAATAACTGGTTTCGTCGCTTCAGTCAATCGTCGATTTTAGAATTCATAGCTTTTTGTAATGAAACTGGTTCTTTTTCGATATAATTGATAACAGACGTTTCATATGCGTCAACCTAATGTATTATAGAAATAATGCTATGAAATTTAAATGATTTTGAATATTAATAATATTTATTCGTTCGAATAATGAAGAATAATCGGAAGCGTTTATAGATAGCAAGATGAATATTCAAAGATTAAATATTCATAAAAAGAGAGGTAGAATAATTTTTAAATATATTTTACGAGAATTTTATTTCTCTGCAGTAGAGATTCAAGTGCGTCGAGTTTTCTAAGATGATTTTCTTCCGTATCTCTACTGCGATCTTCCAACAGCGATCTTCCAACAGCGATCACTTCGCAACCTATCCTCCGCGGGGTGTTATTTAATGTTCGAAAAATCATCTACATAGCTGACGATAACTAGTTACCGCAAAAGACTTGCACGTAACTTGTACCTACTATCAGTCAAGCTGTTTAATGGCATCCCCGTGTAAGGTTGAGACTCGTAAACTTACCGCGAACGTCTTTATAATAATCGCTCTACGGTTTCCATGCGCGTGTACTGTTAATGTTGCGGTTGCCCCTCCGATTATTCGACATTTAATTCGCGCGTTTCACGATGGTAATTCACGACTAACCAATCAGATTATCAGAATCACCGATGGAAATTCCGATATTATTTCAAGATTTTTCTTCAAATTAATTTTCATGCAAATATTCTAAATGTTATGTAATTTTATTAAACTTGACACATCAAGTGAACATAGTTATACATGAAATAGTAATTCGATTAAGTGACAACGAATGCCTCTTTCGTAATCTCTTTTGTCTTTTCATCGTCATTCCTTTTCTTATCTCTTCAGATATTAATCGAATAGTAAAAATACCTTTTCAAATGTTTATCAGTCAGGAAAAATGTCTTTTGAAATATTTTTACGTTCCTTTCAATTATCTTAATCAAATAAAATAAAGATAAAAGTAACGCGAGCAATCTAAAAATATTTCTCAAATAAAAATTAATTTCTTTAAATTTAATTTTCAATCTCCCGATAAAACACTTTCTTATTATATGTTTATGATGGTTAGTCATACTGGCTTTACTAAACATGTATATGTTTACAATGTATATTTGTGACTTATATCTTATAACTTCTATATCGTAGATACATTTTCAGATTAGTTCCAAATTTTATCAATATGATAATGACAATCGTATCTCCCTATAGTGCTAAGAAAATTTCAAAATAATTTATATAACATGGCCAATATAAGAATCAAAGATGATATTCAAATATTTTCGTGATCCATTGTATGTATACTACACTGTATACACGTGACTTAAACGTATCGTGGCAATCACAAAGGATTTCTTTCCCTCGAATTTTCTCCAAGCAAGTTGAAATCTCAAGCGGTTGGTCTTCGAATTTAAATGAATTCTCGGTATCGATGGCGCGGTAACAAATTCATTACGCGAACCTGACGACGTTTCCACGCCGAGAACTAAAATACGACGAAGGTTAAAGTCGCGTAAATTCGCATAAAGAGGCACGTGTCAACGCACCGTCGATCGTCGCTTACTCCGAAACGTTCTTCTTTATGGTTCATTCTCAAATTACATTCTGCGGTTTCATGAATCGATTTCCGCGATGTCGCAGCGTCAACTGAAATTTACATTCAGTTAAAAACACCTTTCGTAATTCTACAGTCAACGATCGTAATACATGAATATCAATCGTAAGATACGATAATTAATTCGAAAATAATTCAAATACGAAATATTCGTGATATTATAATTAATTACGCTTAGACTGCCGGGTTTTTATTCATCTATAGGAAATTTAAAGGTGTGAAAATGTGCAGAATAGGCAAACATATTTAAAATAGAGAGCTACCATTTTTTTTTTTTTTTTTTTTTTAGTTCATAAAAATATTAATTTGTAAAAATGCCTATTTGAAGCTTAATGATGATACGTAAAGAACGAATTTCCTTTCCAACCTATGAATAAATGAACAGTACGACGAATGCTTCGTTTTAGTGGGTTAAGTGCATTGAATTATAATTACGGTTTTTAACATGAACAGATTTACACTTAATAGTTAATTAAACCTAATAGCAAAGAATCTTTGGATCTATACGTATCTCCTATTCGATTTTAGAAACGTATAAAAACTCATTATACTCGAGACGAGACTTTATAAATCATTCAAGTGGGTCACAGATCGGCATCGATAAGATTATCGGGCTACCTCGACCAAGTATTTGTACACGTTTCCCAAGCAGTGATATCGAAAGACGATTATACAACGTCGTCCATTACGAATGTTGTTTGTTTACTTATATTTTATTATACACGAGGTTAAGGGTGGCATAAAATGTTCCACGTATCGAAAGGATATTAGAAATTATATTCTAAGAACTCGGTTTTTAAACGAAACTTAATTATGTATTACGCTCGAATCGCGGATTAAAATAGATGTGATTTTTTAAATCACACGCATTGATGGCGAAAATAGGAGGCAATTTCGTTATTAGACATATTGCATAAGAGAAATAGCACTGTTTTTAGAAAGAAAATTATCTACATTAGTCGGCAAACCACCTGAAGGCAAGCTGATTGCAGATATTGAAATCGACACCGTGAACCCAGTCAACGTGCCGAGAACCGATTAATTATCAACGTTCAATTAAATTCATCATTGTGCCCAATCGCGCATAAAGCTCCACTTAGCCGCGATCCAGTCGATAAAAATAATACCAGCTCTAATACGCATACTTCGCACGTTTCGAAACAAATTACGACCTTAACGCCCGCAACGATGACTGATTTTACACCGTGCGTTTTCCTTACGGAACGAACTATGCGCTTTCATAATCCACGGATAAAATGATAGCATTTGTCTTCGTACTTTTTTTTTATAGGCTGTATCATTAATTCGCAACGATCGTTGCACAAGCCGAGCAAGCGACAAAAATTGAGTTTCTTGTTGTGATTCTTTCGAATGTTAAGTGGAAGACATTAATAGCAAAGCGTGATATTCATAGCAATAGACATTAAAATAATACTCTGTTTAGAATTTTTTATCGGATCGTGTTAATATATCTTTGCATGAAACGTTATTGAAATAATTCTAGGAAATTCTGGGAATTTAAATGCAGATTTTATAACTTAACACTTCAAAATCTCAAAAATACAAAATAACAAAAATTCGACATTCTAAGTTCGAGAGTTTCAAACGATAAGATCAAACATTTCAAATTGCTTAAATAAGCATTAATTAAATTCATTAAATATTGAACGTAAAATAATGTTGAATATTCATAATACAAAATGTATAAGATTATTAACATGATCGTACGATTCGAAAATCACAGAGACTCAACATCCAAAAGAAACATTTGAAAACCGTTCCAGAATCTCGACCCATATGATTTCGAGTATTTTGACACAGATTCCACGAACGAGGTGTCGCGCTTCGAATTCCCGGACGATTTTTACAGAAGAACATACCGAATCGTAAAGAGAAAGTGTCCACAAACGGAATTATAATGCCTAAAGTGTATGTCATTCGCGTCTCCATCTCGAGTACTTGGTACTTAAATCTGAGTACTACCGCCATGTCATCGAGTGCTTCTTTGCCGTCACTCACAGTTCGTGGTATTTTCATTTGTCTTTTTATAGTCACTACAAATTCAGTTTAAAAGGTTATACACTGTAGACATATACGAACATGTATTTATAAGATATCTGAATACTTCATCTTAGTATTGAACTGTTGATATGAAAGCAATTTTTGTATTTAATATATATATATATATTTACGAACATAAATTTATTCTGCGTATGGAAAAATAACTACGATAGAGAATTAGTTTTTGCCAATTTTAATTATGAATTACGAGTTCGTGACATTTTTACAATAAATGTCTGATTGAAATAGTTTCTCTTCCGTACAAAAGCACGTGGCTTGTGTGGTTTGTCAAGCAACGAGCCAAAAAACTTTCTTTTAGCTATTTTTCCTATATCGTTTCCAGTCTTTTTGCGAGATGTATTTCTCCAGAGAGAACGTATCGACTCTGACACTTTCCAAATACAGATTGATTAACAAGCATAATAAAAATATACATAACGCTCTATGATTCATACAACAAACAAATTAATCTTCTTGACCGATAATTACACCTAAGTCGCAAAATCCGAAAATTCCAATATAAACATATATTACGTCTCCAGAAAAGAGATCTAAAAAATCCACATTTCGCGTTAAACAACAAATAAAGCCATAATCTATCCAAATACGACTTTATGGATGGCAATAAATAGATTTGGCGGACTAAGGATTTCGGCCAAAATTCTCACTTGCTATGACAAATAGCTTTCCTTGACGCGCAGTTGTCGGTGAATAAAAGGGAAACCGATTCGTGAGTGTATCGCGAATATACGCCAAATGTACAGTGTGACCTTTCGTCAAAAGGTTTTATTCTGCGGCCGCGAAGCTCACGGTTGTCAGCTTAAAACGTTAAGGCCGATAAGCAGGCGCGACCAAACGAGGGAGAATTTCGCGACGCGCACCAACTTCTAGAGACAAACTGTCACGCTGTGCCGGTTCCGCGCATCGCTGGCGCATAACTAATTAATCCTGACAGTTACAAAAGCTATTTCAGTCGATCGGCAAAGTGATCGCCTTACCGACGCCTGCAATTATCGCGGCATCGTAAAGACGATTTACCGGCTCGAATCTCCGGAAAAGTCCGTGGCGAGATCGGGGGACAGCTAGCCAAGCAGCCGGTCGAGCCACCTCACCGGGTTAATTTATCTCGTTAATTGCCATCGTAATCGACCAATCGCAGTGTATCGTCGCGTCGAATACGCTCCGTCATTGGTTCATCGTGGACACGGTTATAACGGTAGACGAAATGGTACCGTAACATCGATCCACCGACACGAAATCGGTCGATAGTATGGCGGATCCCAGAGATATTAATCGCTCCTGGTCACCGTTCCTTTTTATCCCACCTTTCAGTTTGTCTCATATTTTGTCTTTTATTCTATCGCCACGGAAATGGTCCAAGACTTGTCGACCAAACCATACGTGTTACACACGCGTTTACCTTTAAAGCGATTATCAGTCCTGGGACACGCGAGTTTCGTTCCTTAATTAACTGTCGCTCTCATCGTCAGGGATAAGCGGCTTGATTTCGTCGTTTTACGAGCTGATAATTTGATCCGTTTTACGAACAACGACTATTAACGTGTAAACACCGGTCAGCATAGGATCTACGAGAATTTATACGAGTCTTTCGTCTGCCATTTTATTGCTCCGTTTTATGTATTACCGGTAAGTCTTTGGAAGGGAGATTTTAACTTTCTGCGAACTAGTTAATCGCGATGAAAGGGTCATTACCTTTGAATTACGCAACGTTTATTTGTTATCTATATCTAGATGTTAAAGATATTTTAAAAAGTGCGTGCCCCTTCGACCGATAATTTCTCAGCGGAAAAAAGAAATTGGAAAACGTGGACACTCGAGGCAGCTGATAAAATTCCATCGTGTTTGATGGCGAAATGATAAAAGATTTTCCAGAATCACGTCCAATAGGTGATCGATAGAGGTATATTGTTGCAGAAAAGGATTGAAAGATATCTCGAATTGATCGATAGGGCGCCTTGGTCAACAAATTCTCCGATAAAGCTAGGGTTATGGATGTAAACAACATACGATGGACTCGATCCGTGAAACGTACCAGTTTCATACCATAGATCGAAACTTTTACCTTACAGCAAAACAGCAAAACACCGAGGAACACTATCGGCCAACTCTTTATCGAACATTCCGCAGATAAGGAGACGACCCCCTCTATTGGTTCTTTGCGCCGTATGGCGCCTATGTAGATTTTAATGAACGTTTTACAGTAACACAGGTGTGCGTCGGACATCTCTATTTAAACAGAGCTCTCTTAGAAGCTCTCCTATCTCACGTGAAAATTTCGATAAAGACCTAATGTTCCCGTGGCGTATACCAGTATACCATCACGAAATGGAGCAAAACGCACGAATACGTGTCTCGTGAAAGGAATATAATGTATCATAGTTATGGTATCGATCGTGCCAGCGCATCTATTGTTTTCTTTTTTCTAAAATACTACCTCTTTTGCGTCGTTTTCTGATAACAACGCGTTATCATCGAAGTGAATTTTACATCGTTTCTGCCTTTTCTCATTAAAAATTTTTTTCTAAGCTCCGTTATCGAGAGATAATGAAACTTGTATGTTGCATAGAATCGATGTGTTTGTTTATCGAACGACTTGAAACGTCGAGTGACACTTGGAGAAATAAACAACTTTCTCTGGGAAATATTTTATAAACACGAATGTCTAGTGTTGGAAATGTTATAAAAGAAAAATCAATCGAAGGGCTTGAAACAAAGACGGCCCTTGTCCGTGTTCGTCTTTCTCCAAAAAAAAACAAAAGAGCAATTCTGATCGAAAATCATGACTACGTATAAGCACTACATAAAGAGGTTCCGCGCCCACTTTTCAGTACACACCTTCACCACACCTTTTTGCTTAAAACAACCGACAGAACCACCGAATCCCACGCTGTAAGCCCCGATAAGCGCCATTAATCGCTCGCAATGAATGTCAGGTAATAGGCGGCATGCCGCGTGTCGCGAAACGGAGGACCAGGGGCAGCTAAACTAACTGACTGTAAATCAGATTTTTGCAAACGAACCGCGACAAACGAAACGAAAGTCGGGTAATAAGCTGCTTACGTTTATGAGCGAGATATCTCGTCTATAAAATCAGATAAAAATCAAAATTTTTTAGAAGAAGACAGACGCTAAAACGTTAAGACGCTAAAACTCTGTAGTAACTTATCGATTTAGTTGAAACTTCAAATAAATTTATTTTAAGATATTCCTAATTTGACTTTCACCTTGAAGAGTAAATTTGACTAGAAAACTTATTAAAACACGATTGAGGAATTTTCTAAAAAAATTGATCTGTATATCTTGAATTATTACGAAATTGTTATTCGCTCTGTAAATCAAAGGGAAACGAAATTATTCAAGAAAAATTATACAGAAATTATTCAACTACGCTACATGTGATTATCAATAATTATATTAAATTCTTCTCACTACCAAAAATAATTCGTTCGTGTAATAGGAGCCAACATACATATAAGTGGATTCAACTGGTTTAAGTTCATTTAATTGAGCGTTAACTAAAATCCCGTTCAAATAAATACAGTTCTATTATATTAAAAATCAACTGAAAATAAACCCCTTTGCGCGAAACAGTTGGATCGTTGATCGTAAAAGTGAGTATAAGTAGGCGTCCGAAAATAGTCGTTATTTGGACGACGACAGTCGGTGGGTACTGATACCTCGTGGGATATCCGTTGCACCCTTGGAGAAAGGATGGCCTCTAGATAGAGGTTCTGCTACGTTTCAAATGTCCCGGGCTCCTCGGGCGCATTCCTGTATAAACACGAACGGAAATACACCGAGAGATCCACCGAGTGTGGCTTCGCCTTCATTCAGAGAGCGCGTGGTTAGCTTCATTCACAGCTACCCCCACCCCTCGACACGCTCTCACTCCTCTAACTACTACTATGTGTAGTTGCCAGACGCGCGTCGTGCCTAAACAACCGGCGCGCTTAGATCATTCGAAATTAGATGGACAGTCTGTAGGGTGCCGTCGCTGGCCCGGATCTACACTAACGGAAGTGACTGGCGAAAACGGTAAACGCTGATTTCCCTGTGCCGAGCCAATTTCGATCGGGTCGTGGTCCCCACGTTCGTTCAACTTTGCCAAACCGTGCGTGACTAACGCGTCCCTTTTTTATTCGAATCATTTCTCCGTGACGTTTCGATTAACCATTTTCTTATTATTACGTGTTTCCTTGATGACGTTGCATCGACCGAGAGAATAAATCTCGTTGTAAATGAATGGAAAGTTTTGGTAGGTTTAATTTGACGATTTAAATGGCTATCGATGGGTGTGGAAGGGAGATTGTTTATGGGAGTGGAGTTACATATCCGGTGGAGGGCAACGATATATAATGTGTGGATTTGTTCCTTGAATGTTTGACTATAGATATATGTACATAATTTATTGAGTGAAATAAAGTATATGTAAACTATGAAATTAAAGAATACCGACCTTACGAAATATCGTTATTTCATATTATTTATTATGGAATACCTTTTTACGAATTAACATTGTGTTCGTTACTTTGCCTCGCAAGGTAAACTTCTTCTCGCGGATAATTAAATTTACTCTTTGAGATGGAATCCTAAGGCGTTAATCCTAAAGCGTATGTGTACTATACGAGCGTCTGGTCCCGTGCAGATGAGCGCCACTTCAAACGGCCACGAAAGTAAACCATACCGAGCCTTGGAAGTTTTAGAATTACTAGTCGGTTTCCTACGGTCAACTCGCAGCTTTGAACTTTTAAAAATAAAAGGAATCCGAGAGAACGAGATAGTTCCGCGACGGGAACTAGTTACTAAGAATAAGTGGATAACTAACCGTTGAATGAACGATCGTTAGGTAAACATGGCTCACGACATTTAGTGTCCCGCGAACGGCGGCCAATGATGCGCGTGCTAATCGTCAAGCCTAATTCGATTTCCTATTTAAATAGCAAATTTGAAGAGGCGCACCGCGCAAAGGAGAAATAATCGTTTATATAAATATGCATTAAAACGGTGAAGCACTTTACGTAATATTTACATTGTCATGTTCAAGGTTCGAGATCGTCGAATATAACCACGATATTTCTCTATAGTGTGATTATAGGTGTTGTATAATTTCAATCACGAGCGCATGATTCTTGAAATGATTTAGAATCTTTCGAATCTTCCACGAGCAAGTATAATATTTGCAATAGATGTTTATAGACAATTTTATCAACATCTTCTTAATGTACGAGATAAGTAATGTTTATAAAAAGATGCAAATTTTATGTAAACGTGTCGACTTCTCTGAAGCTTCGTATTCATGAATTTCAAACTTTTCCTCGCATACTTCTTCACTAATTTATATAGAAAAATTTATTTCATCGTCTAATCGGCACTGATCGATCGAAGAAAAGCAATAAAGTTACACTTCTAGGATTAAATGTCTTCTTGAAGCTAGATTGTCAAAGGCATACCGTATGAAAGTACTATACACCATTTTCAGGGACAAGCTGTTTTCTCACTTGAAATAACCTGGCCGTCAAAAAGGTTCGCTTTTTTTTACCGTACAAACCCATCGATTATCATGTATTCCACATTAGCATTACTCACCGAACCTCGACGTCTAGACGCACGCTTGTCGGATGTGCACTTCATTGAACCCCCGGGTACACTCGCGTACACGCTTGTCTTTCGTAAGCAGCGTAGCGCAAACACCGAACGAATAAAACAACTAAAACACGTCGATCGAGGTGGATTTGCTCGCGTCGGGTGCAATGAGTCCCGTTCAGGCTTCCTTTATGTGGAAAATTTCTAATAAAATTACAGCTTCGTGAATTAATAAGAAATGACACTAGTTTCCCTTGAACATAACCGATTAATTATCAAGATCGTACGATTGATAATAGAAATTCTTGGGATATCGAAGAAAAGTTCAAGATTTCTCTAGTTAAATAAATTGCATAAATAAGTTGATCGTATGGAAAACCAGTATTTTGAAAGGTCTTACAAAAATTCAGTGTCTACGATTAGAAATTTCTTGGATAAGATATGGATAAGGAATAGTAGACATCTTGGAAGGAACATGGCGAGACGAACACTTATTTGGCAATTCATTAAGAACCACTATCGAAACTTAATTAACAAAGCAGACGAAAAATGTTCTTTCGAAATTTATTCGACGATCTATCGGTAAAGTATCGAACTGACAACAGTCAAGTTGTTCAGAGTGTTAGATATTATATGTACGAATAACAACGAGGAAACTAATTAACGATAAACGAATAATCTATGCCGTATCGTTTAAATACTAAATACTTCTTCGAGTTTAAATTACTAATAAAACAATCGTAAAAATAATTAAAACTCGTCAAGAAATTAATATAGGATAGTGAGAAAAATGATCGAATAACCGAGAGGCATAAATACAGTACGTATTAAATCAAACAATTTCCTATCGATATAGATAAACAAACATATTTCGGAAGATAAGTATATACTTCAAGTTAAATTTCTGTGGCAACAAACAAAAAAAAAGATACCCAAATTTCCAGATTAATTTCCAAGATTAATTTGCGTTGATGGAATGTTTTTTGCTTCCTTTAACAAATACTACACGCCCCTAAATTACCCGACTCTTTTTTCACATCGCCCTCTATACCGCACCGAGTAACGACACAAATAAACACCGTGAAAAAAAGGTACACGATCGCGAAGCTGCTCCTTCCAATCGCAAACAAATTCACGGAACACCCTATGTTATGTGTTAAGGGAACCAGCCGGTGTCGATCGAGGAGCAGCACGAGTGGGACAGGTTCTCGTAATAAATCGCGGTCGCGCGAAGAAGCCGCGCCATGCAATCAACCAACGATGCGTCTGCAATCTCAAGACCTGCACGTACGCGGTTTACGTGGTGCGCGTCTCGCCAGGACGAGGACCGCCGAAATTACAGCTATTATCACGATAAAGGTGAGAACCAGTCGCTGTTTGCTTAACCCGATAGAAAATCGGTGGAGAGGTCGTCCACGTTCCTCTCCTTCTCTCTCGTGTAAAACCGTGTTTGACGTAAGAAGAGAAGGAAGATACAAGGCGGTCTGGTAAAAGGGAGAACAAAATCTGGCTGCTCACCCCAAAAATGGGCGGGGTTTAACGTTTAACCCACGAGTTAACGGGGCGTGCCTCGGTGAAACGGTAAGACTACGATTTACACTCTCGCGTTTCACGCACCTTCTATCTACCATTTACGAAACCCGCGCACCTTTCCTCGGTACGCACGTGAATTTATTGTTTCTTCTACCGATATTAACGGACCATCATTACACAGAAAACGCGCGCGAACGCGGTGTGCCCGCACATGCACTGAACCCTGCTTCTTCCCTTCGATCGCTCGTTTCCCTCTGTGTGGTCGTATTAAACTTCGCTCGATGTGTTTATTCAGGCTGGATGAATATTATCGGCGATATCAATCGTACGTGTTCGAATATGTTTATGGTATTAGGGTGACTGCATAACGCGTGGCTGCGTTTTAAAGATTGAATAGTTTTGAGCCACTTTTCAGCCATTTTAGAACAGATTCAGTTCATAATGGTATCTTGGAATGCGAAAAATTGAAAAATTTAGCGGTATATTAAGACGTTAAACGGTGAAGAGTTACGTTCAACTTGAGAGCTGATATAGGAATTACTTCTGATTTTACTAAATCGAATTTAGGTTAACGTTAGTTAATAAAGTGTGTAGATATATGCTTGGTAAATGTTTGGTTACATTGCGAACGGTTCTAATTGTGACGAATAAATAAGATGGAATGTACAACGTAATAGAAGTCTAATAATTCTGGAATTCTAATGTAATAGCATTCTAATATCATTTTCAAATTGTTGTAGCGTATTGAAGACAAGGTTTTGCCATATATTCAGACAGGGGAATTTTAAGCTTGCCCGCGTATACTTAAATCAAACTGTATCGAGGTGTCCTATGCGTAACACGCGTACGCCACAATTTCGCAATACTAACGATTGAATAGCTTTAGATACGATTGAAGTACTTACAGAACGCTAACGTCATTCTTATCGTATATGTTAATTCATGGTAATATCGCTGCGCGGCGGCATCGTAAGTGGAGTAATGGTTAATCAATAAAGCATCGCGTGAATGTTCGTGTTTCGCGAAAGGATACTTATCTTACTCAATAATCGTAGAAAACACTTGCTTGATCTTGTCAGATTTTGTTGGAAATTTTATTTGAAGGAAAAATGAGAAACCATTTTCTTTTAACTAGATCATTGGATACTAATATCCCTTAACTAGTACTTCGAAATTAAGATCTATTAGCAACGCTAAAAAAATAAAACTAAATAGAAAAATTCCGAAATTTCAGAGATATATGAATAAACTTGTCCCAATTATAAAAAATATGCCAGATTCTTCTATAAAATTTTTGTCTTTGTTTCTATTTAACTGTTAAACATACCTTATCAGAACCTACGTGTTAATAGCAAAAATTTTAATCTTTCGATTGATATCGAACTATATATTTGGATGTTTCATTAGCATCAACCGGGACTCTAAATGCTACGTCATTGGAGTCGCGACAAAATAGTGGTTAAAAATATTATGTTCTAACTATGGTATGCCATAGTTTATTATCAATGTAATCGCATCCCTTAAAACTTGATTTGAGTTACGGAACGCATTAAAGTATGAAACAACGCGGAACACAGATTCGCCGAAACTTGAAGAGCAGAGTCAACGAACGGACATCTACCATGCATTCTCGTCGTGTTCGGAATTTTTATTTCATATGTCTGTGCATGCAAACGAATGGGTTTTCCACGCTTTATAAGACACAAGTTGCAATTAGTCGTGAAATATGGCTGCTTTACAATAACAGAGTTATAGGACGAAATATTTCGATATTGAGACTTCGGTAATAATGAATCGTTTGTTTTGACGATCTACTATCTTTGATTGATATTATCTTCGTTAACTTGGATTGTTTATACGTCGATAAGCAAACAATTTTTAAATGTATCTCTTGAGAAATTCGGCTGTATAAAATATAAGCGAACGAGGAAATAAATTTGTATATAAATAATTAAATAATATACATCCCATTAAGCATCTCACAAGTAGTATGTTTAATCTAATGCTACATAATAAGTAAATAAAAATCTTTCTATTATTATAATTTAATAGTTAATTTTAATAAATATGTTCCTAAATAGAATATATATATACGTATATAATTTTCTATGTATTCAGATATTTCGTGCCATTTCTTAATTGGAATAAAGACTTAAAGCATCTTTTAACTATGTGTAGACATATATATAATTACATACTGAAATGTAAATTTTAACCTATTTTTCTAATTCAATTCAAAGCATTAAATGTCAAATAGCATCGAAAGCCTTAAATATATTTTGCAATTTTGAAAAGCGTAATAATGATATGTACTCACCAAACCGAATACTGCATGAAATTCTGCAGATACCATTCGTGGCAAATGTCGTCACTACAAGCGTGATGTTATCCTTAACACAGACGCGATGATGTTTTTTCGATGAAAATCTTGGAAGTCGAAATTCTATTCTTCTTCTATGAATTCTTCACTGAACAATTTCACTGTCGTTCCACGATTTATTTATGTTTCATTTTATCTTCACTTAATTGTTATCGTAACATAAAAAATATCGAGAAGTGTATAAATAATATAATAATTAGACACTTGAACATTTTGGTGCTGATATGTTTGGACACAATCGCTTTCGTAATGCTTAAAAATATTCAGGGTCAATTGGCGAGGACGTTGACAATCTTCGAAATGCGAAGCAATTGCACTTTCGACACGTGCCTGTTCACTTTCGAGATCTAGGTAAACGAACGATGCCTCGGTAGAATACTATATAACGGTACGCGATGTTTCCTATCTTCACTGACAGCTGTGCAACAGTGTCACAAAAGTTCCCCAGACAGTCGGCAGAAAGATTACCTTACAATATTTAAAGATGTTTCAGTTCGTAACGTTTCAATCTCCTCGATTCCGAATAAACATCGCTACACACGTTTCCGTTGCACCATGTCAATTTTAAATACAAAGTTCCCCGACAGAGCGTCGCTGTAGTCTACGTTTGAAGTTCTCGCTAACTTCACGATCTTCTGTTCGTCTCGAAAACATTCGATCGCGCGTTTTCACTTTCTTTCAGCATCTCTATTGTCTTTTTGAAACTACCATCGTATGGTAATTACCTTATGAAACGTCGATAAATATTTGACCAATTGTTTCTACACGATATAAACATCGTTATCCGTATGTAGAAAGATTAGTAATCCAAATCGGAAATTTCGTTGGCACTTTGGCGTGCGATCTTGCCAAATAACAACGATCACGAAACAGGCTTCCTCGAACAACGAAAACTGTTAGGAACACCGGTCACACGTGCGTGCACCTTGCTCGGCTGCCAGGACGATTCACGCGGCATAAAGACACAACACGTCACGTAGATGAGGAATGCATCTCGTGCCCCGCAGAGGCGTTAGCGTCGAAGCAGACTGAACGAATTTCACGAATAAACGACGCCCAAAGCGATGTCTGAACAAATGGATGGGACGATCGTTTCTTTAACGTCAAAAGGGAAGAGAAAGGGCTCGGTGGGAAGAATGGAAGAGAGAAGAAGGAGAAACGCGTGGTGGAATAAGGCGTAGAAAGAATATGGAAAGCAAGAAAGGCGAAGGAATTGATGGATGTTGGATTATCCGTAAGAGTAAACGTGCAACCGTTGCTCGGTTCTCAATGGCCGTTGCTCCGTGGTGGCGCGAGACGCATAATTTGTGCGCATTACTGCCAAGATATATGACGTTCCAAGATGCTAACGACGAAGACTATACGTTACTTCCTTCCGATCCTTCCTATGCTCCTCGAAACCTGCCCCCCAGCGGTAATAGAATTCACCGGCAGAAGGTGGTGTGTTCGGATCTCTTGTAATTTTCTTTTCTCGAGATCGATCGCAATCTGATCTCTGGTCGGTAGGTTTCTTGTCCGCGTTATCTCGCCGCTGTTGAGCGTCGCTGATAATAACGATTATTTTATATGTCTAAGACGACGCGACGACTGGACGAGTCATTCGGACGGTGTGCGAGGGGATGAAGATTGCTCCAATGAGATTGCGTAGAATATTTGTCATCGATCGGCCGTTGTCATCGATCGATATTCGAATTTTCAGTTTATATTTTGATCCATCTTAAGAAGTTCCCTGAATCTTCTTGCAAAACCAGTTACGCTCTTTTTAATCCTTCTAATGAAGTGCTTGCTGGCTTTTAATAAATTGCAGAATTTACCAATTGGAATTTCCTGTTCTTCCACATAATTTTCTTCGACGTATATATTATATATATCGCGTGTACAAATTTAGACAATTTCGATGTTACGACGTCACGCACACACGTTCGTAGCGAGATAGGATAATTCCGCTGTTACGCAACGGGTATAGATTCTCTGCAAAAGTGGCTCTAAATAATTATGTATCTCGATATCGACGCTGCACCATGCATTGGAAGAAGTTAATACTGGCGCCACTTGCGGAGATCTTTTAACTTTCTTTTACGAGAAATCACCACTAGTCTCGTTCAATGCATAATTGCAGTCGTTGCCTGTCTACGTAACCATTCCAAGAGTTTTTTCCATTCCGTGGTTCTCGCGACAAAATATATCACATCAACACGAAATGCATACGAAACGAATATTAATTTTGATTCAAACATGGATAAGATTATTCGAGCTGACACGTGTCCTCAATAACGAAAAGAATCGTGAAGAAATATAATACTCGCGGATAATTCAATTTCTCATCAAGCATGAAAATAACTGAGGAATTACGTTTATCGAATCGATACAGATCGCGGTACACATACTTCGATAACGGGTTATCTCGTGTGATGTCGTTAGGCGATTCGTGTGATTTAACTCGAAGCGAACACTTTAACCTTGTTCAACGTCAAAGTTCTTCAATCGGAAATCTTCGAATATCGTTTATCTTCGACGAATACCTCTGTCACAAGATTCACTTGATCACTTTGAAACTCAACATTTCGCGTAACGTTTGTACTTTTATCGTCCACCTTCGTGTAATCCGATTTAACGATTACGAATTTCAACGAAATTACCGATTAAATTCGAACAATTACAATACGCGTTCTACGAATTTCTCAGAAAGTTTCTTCGATGTAAACGATTATCGAAAGAAAAACTCCATAAACTTGCGACACTGAACATTTTCTCAATGTTTTCACACGACGCGAACGTCCCACGTTCGGAGAAAAGGCGGCAAAGTGGGCAGCTCGTATCGATCACGATTCGATTTTCGAGAAAATTCGGTTCGTTCGATTTCTCGATCTATGGTTTGACTGATCCGAACGCGAGACGACAGAAACGCGGAGAATCGTCGAAAACGAATGAAGTGGCGCGATGGTATCGTCCCCGGTAAGGCGAGACCGGCGCTCGCGTGGAAATCAAGAGTAACACTGACTCGATCGTCGAGTTGTGGAGCGATAGGTGGACCGTACGTGCGAGTTGGTCCTCCCGCATGCGAAGCGTAGCAAGTTCGGGGTGCGTGTGCGATAGTTGCAACGCGTACGCCGCTCGATATAAAATCGATAGGATAAACAATGGTGAGAGCGTCAACGGTGTTCTCGACAAATACGATATCTATAGCCTTCCTTTTAACCAAATGACCGACCTCGTGATTGAGAGTACTTCGTGTTCGTTTAACAACACCGGCCAAGAATTTCAAGTTTCTCCTGATTTCACCAACGTCGTCGCATTTGCGCTTACACTTTCTGGATGAAACGACGATATTACCAAAAGAATTCTCAGTACTCCAGTCAGGAATGATGGTAAGTTTATTTTTTATACGCCACTTTCGCGGGAATCTGTTACTACCAAGTAAGGTTATGTTTGTTCCGTTGAACAATTTCTTCGAGCAAGCATTAACGAGTAACTGCAACAACGTAGAGTTCGCGACGTTAGTTGTGTCTCTTCCTATCTTCTCGCGTATGTAAAATACGATCAGCTTCCTGATAGAAAGATCTCCTGATTGTCGATTAACGATCGAAACACTGGAAGCGGTATCTCGTCCTCCGGTGTTGTTTCGGCGACGTGGTTCAATGAGCGTGGCTCTCAAAGTGTCTTCGGTCACGTTACCGGCGGTGTAATTTCGCGCAGGGTCGATGAGAAATTTTGGCGTGGTGCTGGGAAGGTTGGAACGACGCATGGCCATACGGAACACCGTGAGGGCCGATGATCGCCGCAGACTGCTCTGACCGAGAGCAGCGAGGCTTCTCCGCAACGGCAAAACCGTGTATGCTGGTGCTGCTGTTGGCTGCTTCTCCACCACGGTACGAGTACCGTGCTGTCGTGGCTCCTCACCACCACGTAGAACCCTAAATCCTGCGTAACGCACGCCCCCACTCTCCCTCGGACGTTTCCCCACCAATACGCTTCTGTCTAACATCCCCGTTGCCGAAGATCAACCGTCACGCAACCAATTCCCGTATTTTAGAAAAGTTGTGTATGCACACTGTTTCACTCGTGAACCGCGTTGCCTTTTAACGTTGCTATATAAATCCGAGGGCTATTTTAAATCCATATAGTAACCTTGAGTTTAAAAATAACGATACATTTTACCGTCTGTTTGTTTAAAAATTATCAGATCAGCGATGTTCAACAACTTTTGCACAGCATTAATATTAAATGTTCGTATATTCTGCACAGTCCACGTAATACTAATATATCTTTGTAACTAATAGTCTTTAGCTAATTAACAGCACTTTATCGATTTAATTATAGCATTAATTTACCACTTATTTTTTTGAGTCCGAGGATGAACGTATTCGTTGAATCAACGTGACTTCTCGACCGCAGCATCGGTTGAACGTAATCGATATTTTATCGGAAACACTTCGTCGATCGAACGTGACATGTCTTTTGCACGGAACCAGAGTTCGACGGGTTCTGTTCGAGATGCACCTGGAATGATGCATAACGCAGGGTCCATGCATAAAACATCCCCACTTCTCGGTTTCAAGACGACGTCAGACCAATCTCCGTCCACGCGAACAGGCTTAAACTACTTATTTCTTCGCAAGCCGCTTACCTCAATCTTGGAACCGATCGCGGGGTTCGATGCACCAGACGTGGAGATACTGGTCGCTCTACACAGGGCGCCGCACTAAAAATAGCAGGAAAAAATTTTTAACGCGGAGTCACGCGAATTACTGGATTCCTTTTAATTGCGCCAATATTAACCCCCTCGTTTTTCTGAATACACATTATTTTCGTCTCACGAAATCGTTTAAAGCTTACACTCTTGCTTCAAGGATTTTTCTTTAACCGGTTATATAGGATTATGTTTAAATGTTGCTTGGTTTGCAGGAAGCATGGTAATTTAGCATTTCTTGTGTATTTAATGAGATTGGAAAATTCTATATTCATTTTAATCCATTAACTATAATCTCTCGTAAATACTTTGTTATAATCGTAAGAAATAGGATAAATTTATCAAAGTGAACGAAATCTTTTGTGATTAATCACTTGTCAATTTAATAAGAATAGTCGTTTTAGAACACGTAAATATGTGTGCGTTTAAATAGGAAGGTATCTTATAAATGTAAATATATATTTAGTTAATATAAGGTGAATTAAAAATGACTGATAATGTTGTTTGTTTCGATCTATTTAGAAATGTATGTCCAATTAATTAAGAATACCTAAAATTTAGTTATTTCTCTAAATATAAAAGATTAGAGCGCAATATAGTAAATTATTTATTTCTTAACTTGAACAGTTTTTATATCTGTTCTCATTGCAGCTTTAATAGAGCAACAAATAATTACGCCTAAATTATATGTATTATACACATGTGTCCCGTTTTGCGTAATTTTTCAATTAAGATACCAGAGACGTTACGCAAATTTGGAAGCAATAAACTTACTCAACTTTGTATATTGTACAAAACTAAAAGTAGATTTAGATTAGGGGAAACAAATTTTGTTACAAGATATGATTATCGTAGAATACTACTACTTATTGTTGTGTCATAATCTACAAGTGAGTTTTTCGCACCAAATAGTCTAACATTATATTCATGTAGAAATCGGTATGATGCACTATACTAAATAAAAGTCATCAATACGTTTGACGAGTTATGTACGTTTTGAAGACAACTAGTCTTTAAACAATTAGGATTTAAGAACGATGGGTGTCAATGTAAGGACTGAACAGCAAAGCGTAACAAAATGAACCATAAAATACGAGGAACCTTCGAGGATTTACCCTTCATGTACTGTGCAATTCATCTTGTCAAGCATTATGGTCTCCTTATCTCATCTTTCGAACTCGTTTATGATCCGTTTCGGTATCTCAGTTCCCGCCACTGCAACCACTTCAATTATCCTTGTTCTCGTTCCAAGAATGGATGCATCCACCCTAGAATTTACGCCACCTGCAAATTTCACTCTTTCGCAACTTCACGAAGGGAAACACGGCCTTAGAATCTGGTAGACTGGTAAGGCTTATCTCGAGAAAGATTTAAGAACGATATAAAGCGAGAAACGAGACGCATTCAGCTGGTGCTTACAACAGGATTAAACTTCGATTAGAGTAGTTCCTTCCATCCGCTCTGTCTTTTCAGATAAAGCTCTTAGGAAGCCCGTGCTGGCTGGATTTATAGCGCGAGATTATGATTTTTGTCAAATTTAACAACTGTCCGCAGTCACTAGATCATTCTTCTTACGCAACTACTTACATTGATACAGAGATTTTTCTTGGTAGAGCATTACTAATGCGAAAATTTATGATTTGGGTACTTCACAGGTCTGCAATTCGTATCTCAACTCGTTAGTTACCTAATTTTTTAATATACCAAGATCTTATGCATACATTGAATAATAGAAAAGCATAAACACAATTTATGTATGAGCTTATTCATTCGAACTTAAATCATAGAGCAGCAAATTCCTTTTATTAGAAAAAGTACTTGTCAAGTTCCGTATCAGCGCTATCAAACCTTACAAAAAGTAAAGATTTTTATGATTTTGATCAGTGTCTCAATGGCAGACTCCAAACTGAAAAGTGGTTCTTTGATATATCTCAAAACTACCTATATCAAAGAGAGTTCAGCAATGAGATCTAGTACTACGACTTTAAAGTCTGAATCGAATCTGATGTTAAAGCTGTGCCTCAGAGTTATCTAGGTCCGAAGACCGGGACCTGGATAGAAATCTAGAGAAGACTATATAGAAGTTTAGAACAAGTCTTCCAAGTTTTAGGATTAGTTCAGGGTCAAAAACCTAGGATCTGAAGTCCTTTTTAAACGATAAGTAATACTTGAAGTAATTATCCCATAATTATCTAGATCTGGGCTTGAAAACTGTGATTTGGTTGTCCATTTTGAACAACCTAAGATCGGCAGATCTAGCTTCTAGATGTATGAACCTTTGTTAAAAGTCTCGAGTCTAGGCTTTAGTTATTTCAGTTATTTAGATCATCGATTCTGGATTTCCAGGTCTAAATATCTAGATACCTGACCTTGATCTAGTTTTATAGATTTTCCATTTCAGATCTATTTGCAATTCATAAGGAAGGAGAAATCTTCGTGTATACACGATGCCATTATTCTAGTCTCGTTAAATTCGTTTCATTCTTGCAGCTACTTAACTCACATGCTCTATGGTGTATTCGTATGTTGCATATTAAGCTAGTTTACATTTAATAACCGAATTTTTCGATGAAATAAATGTTTTTTATAAGTTGTTTGTAAAGAAATAAAGCGTATACTGAGAAAATACAATTTCACAAAATGCTGTCACAATTAACGACTGAACGAGCTTATATAATCTTTTTTGGTTCCTTTTATATCAGTAATCAGAATCAAAATGAGGATTCTATAGGCTAATTTGCTGATTAGGTTTAGATCTTTTATATTTTATGATGATGGTTGATGAGAAGACCTTCTGTATCTCATTTGATGACCAGCTGGCTTGACTGAGGTTTTCTCAGTTTTTTTAAAACTTTGCTATAGTGTAAAGATCTGATTTGATGTGGTAACGGTTGCTTCTTCCTTGTATTGTCTCTGTGATGAATGGGAAACTTATATAATTTGAGTATGACGAAAATGGATAGATGTTTCTCGAGTTTATTGAAAAATCGATTATAAATTCTATACACGATCGTTGGCACGCTTCGCAATTCAATCGCTGTAAGTCGATAATAATTCGATGGTTCTGCACGCAACCGGGATATCAAACTTATATCTCGATCGTGCAGTCACTGTTAAGTATACCGAAGATTCAACAGTACGTCCTTTTATAATATATTTCCTGCGATATATAATTATACGTGTGGTTATTTAGTATAATAATTCATGTCGATATTCCTTTAACGTACGAGCCGCTCGTCCTTTCTGCTTAGAGATTGATCTATGGAAATGCTGAAGAAGTTTGGTATATTGAGATATTGTATCTTTAGGCCTTCGAGACTTTTTTTAAAGGTATTATTTATAGCAACTATCTGATTAGATTTATAGTCGTATCGAATATAATTGTCTATTGATAACACAGTTTCCTGTTGCAAATAATCAGAACTTTGCTTGAGAATGTTAGATAAAACAAATAATCTTAATTCATAAATGAAGATACTAGGAACTTAATCCTTTCATATTTTTCAATTTGAAAAATTCCTATCTATTTATTGAATAATCGAGTTAACAAAATATACATGAACTAAAAGATTTGAAATCTGTAAGTATTATTTAATCTCTCTGTAATCCTCGAATTTTTCTATTTTTACCTTTCTTTCATTTGTTAGCAAACAAAAGAGATTTTTAATATTTTACAAAAATATTTAATTTCAAGTTAAAACAAAGAATCATACTTATCAACAACGATTTTCTCATATTTTGTTCAAGCTCGAGATATTTTTCAACGTTGGAAAAATACATTTGCATAAGCAATCATGCAAAAGAACATGGTAAAGTTAATTCTCTAGTAACTGCTATCGTTTAAATTTTAAATGAGATTTTAAGTTTTAGATACACATGTATACTAAATCGCCTATAATAAGAGACTACTGTATTGCAGATCACTTAACATACTTAAACGCGTGTCTTCAATGTCTGTTCATCCTAAAGGCAAAAAGTAATTTCAAGTTATACTTTAGTAGCTACATACACGCTTTTAACGTACCACGAAATGATCTATCATGCGACTTTATTAATTATTACCGATCGCATCTAAGAAACATAGGTACGCGATCGCGGTGTAGATTAACGTGTTCGAATCGTTGGAAAACACGATGTGCACTACGCCTGCTTTTTTCCTCGGAGCCGCAAATTAAAATCGGAGATGATTGTCTCGAATAGAAGGTTTCATTTACATCGCGAATATCGATCGCTCGCAGCCAGAAAGAAATGTATGCAAATATCATAATCGTACTATGCGATTTCATCGGCAGATAAAAAACCGGTGTGGCACGGCGCCTTGATAGCTCAGGTAGAAGGATTTCTATTTCAAGTCTAATGTAGACGTACTTTGAGGAATATTTTAACTTTGACTTTTTAATCTAGCAAATTTTAGACGTAGATTAATTTTCATTTGCATATTTACACATTCTAAATACTTGATCGTTAAACGATGGTATCATTCACGTAAGAATAAATAATTATTTGGATTGATTGAAATGAGGAACGTAAAATGAGAAAGCAGTATATGCATTGCGAGTTCCTCTTTCTTTATCCGAAGTTACTATCACCGTCATTGTACTTTCTTTTTCCTAAGCCTACTTTTGCCAACATTTTATTACCAAATTTCTTGCACATTTCTATTTAACTTCTGATACTTATTATAATTTAAAAACAAACATACAGTCCCACGAAGACGAGAATTTCAATCTGAAACATTTCTTTTACAAGGAACTATCCAAAATTTTGTTCGCAAGAAACAATTAAATAATTACATAACAAAATCAGAAAAGTCAATACAAACTTCATGATACGCAAAGTATTCAAGAAAATGTCCAAGAAATTAAAGCAATCGCACCAATAGCATGTATCATTGTTTGGAACGATAGCGAACCAGACTTGTACGATTTCAAAGAACAGGATACGTTTTCAGCTTATTGGGGAGTAGCCCCGAGTCACGACGATTTCCTCGGTTCTCGATGGACGATGATGATGAGAGACGGGGCTAATTCGCGAAACGGTGTCGGAGGCATCCTAGAGGCCCGGCTCCAAGGAACGGTCACGCCCTCCTTGTTACCCACGGCTTCTCCCTTTTCCCTTTTTCACGATAATATCTCGGCAAATATCGAGGCTGAGGAACCCTTTAACATCGGCCAGGCTGCCGCCTGCACGCGTAATACCCTAAAATTAAACAGACCACGGCGCCAGAGGCGAGGCGACCGTCACGTTGCCCTGAATCAGAGAACCGCAGAAATTGGTCAGGAATTGGCGAGCAATCGACCAGGAATCGATACTTTCTGCGCTCTTGCGGTACTGTTCAACATTGACATCTCGCGATGGAGCGCATCGATAAGCGTATCAACTCGTCTTGCATCGTTGCTCAAGCACGACGCCGTGTATCGACATGCGTCTACGATTTTGTCACTGCTTGAACACCGTTGGTCAACTGTAAATTATTTCATACGATGTTTAAGCATCCTTGGTCCAACTATCTCCGTGATATGTATTTTTTGAATCATACGTTTTTGTAGTTCTGATAGAACTATTTATGAATGTTTAAAATAATCGATAAATAATATGTATTATCTGTCTTTGTCCACGTGAAGTTTGATCCGAATGCTTTTAGACCTTTTAGAGAAATTTTCTCACTGTTGATTTTTAGCGTTTAGATACATTTGATACATACGAATTTTTGTATATAACGTTGAGTTTAGTTGAATTGTTAAAAGGTTAGAGGATTGCGTGTAATTCGTTGAATTTAACCTTTCGGATGGTTTTGAATATGTATTAGGAAACGAGTTTGTATTCTGTGCTAACAATGCGGATGCTTTTCATATTTATGAAGTCAGTTCATTTATCAAATTAACTGGGACGTTGCAATCGTGCGATCAATAATCTGTTATTTAACAAAGAAATTAATAATATGTAAGCATGCACTTCCTCTATTATGAGATAAAATCTTTCAGATGTAACCAGTTGCTTACACAGTTGTAGACATTTCCACTATACTTTTCTTGACTTCATTAATAATAGCGTAATAAACATTTTTCTCCTTTCTCGTGCTAACTGTACTATTCTTAAAAATCTCTAAGATACACCAACATAGTTTTACTTAAAATTAATGAATTTAAAAGTTAAGAAACACGGGCAACTTCAAATATTTCAACATATTTTGAGAAATGGAAAACTGCTAGATAAGACATTTTAACTAAGAACAGCGGTATATGTCGTAGAGAATATCAAATAAATTTTTTTCATAGGATTAGATTAGAGTGTTACGGTCGTGAAACGGTGATTAAATAAATGAAAAAATGTTAGATATACGAATAGAGAAAATTATTAAATAAAAATGACTTTATCAAAAACCTACTTTCGGTAAAGTTTTATGAAAAATTAAAAGACAGTTTGGTAAAAAGGCGGATGAAATACCTCGGATGTCCCGTTGTTCAACCACACTATACAACATCAGTCCTCTTCGTTCGTATTTTCCGTTGGTCTGTTCTTCTGCCATAAGCCAATGCGTAACTCGTTTCGCCTGTCGGATTCAATAGTGGAGCATCTAAAACATGTCGGATGAAAATAGATACGGCAATGTAGCCGAGACATTTTGCGCTCTCCTATCCGTCTGTGACGACGAATTCCGTTTTGCCGTTCCGAGTGAAGTACCGTTCGCTATGAGACGTGAATTCCTCGTATATTACGAAATTTTCCAACGTCGAGCTTTATCTTTCTCTCACGTGGTGTTCGACGGGTGAGGCTGAAATTTTTGTCACCGTCGATATACACACGCGGCGGGAAACGGTGAAACTGATTACCACAGTTATACTGCCGCGTAAATATCCACCGTGTATATTTAAATATTCATAAATCGGGCTTTTTATCCACGTATAATGAGATTTCTATGAAGTGAACGTTCGTAGAAGCTTAAATTAACGTCGTAAAATCACGAAATTGATTTCCTTTTAATTCATGGAATAGCAAGATCTCCGCGACGTCGAATGGAGATAAGTACTATACTCCTAATTACTTATCGTATAACTGTCTTTTGAAAGCTATAACGAGGACGTTTTTCTTAACTGACAAATTTCATTATTTTACGATAATACTCGGCAAAGTTCTTTCATTTAGCATATTAGCAAAAGCATATTACGAAAGCGATTCTAGCCTGTTTGATATAAGTTACCAACATTATCACTGAATCGCATATAACTTACGAACGCAGATTTTTCAGAACACGTAGAAATTTATTTCGATCGAATACTGTTCAATTATCGGTTACGTATGTAAGCAGAGAGGATAGTGAAACGGGTCGAGCGTAATTATTAATCAGTCTGATATATGCTGATTACGAAGACGAGAGATTCGCGTTAGTCTTTGGATTGCACTGTTTCATACGTGATGTCAACGACGTAGAAAATCTTCATAGTTCATGAACGCCTACTTAATAGCACGTTAGCCGGATAGATTATTAACCTAGCCACGTCCACTAATGCAGATCTTTTTCTGAGAATGTCGAAGTATCGGCAACTATAATGACTGAAAATTTACACCTAAACCTCTTTTAGATAGGATCTTCGCCGACGCACTTTCGTCGCCTCCATATCTGATGCACGTCACCTGCTTCTCTCCTTCTTCTGGCGCTATATAGCTTTATTCCGGCTAGCTCCTGAGTAACGTGACTCTCAGCTGACGACCACGCTATCCTTACTTCCATAGAACATGTATATCGGTACATTTGATCATTTAAATCGATTCATTATGTCTTGTATTTATACATCAGAAGGTTTCATTACACGTTCAGTTGGTATTTTGTGTGGGAAGGTGAGAATGAGTCGTTCCGACACGTAACTCGACAATGTTATAATTAAAGATATGTAACAAAAAAAAGATCAAATAAATTGCAATAAAAGTGTCGATCTTTTTAAACAAACGCATGACGCAATTTTTTTGGATATTAGTAGAAACCGAGCTTTCTCGTCTCAATGGATGAACGGTTTCCAATTTCGAATTTAATACATGATCTTTACTCTTCGTATGTTTTTATTTAAGAAAAAGTTGCGTATTCAATGGTGAGAACAATTTTAACAATAGCAAAGCAGAATGTCTGAAGAAAAGTAGAGAAAGGAAAGAAAAGAAAAAAGTAGTTTTTAGACAATTTGCTATGGATATTAAATAGTAATAAAATATTTATTTTGACCGAAACGTCTTGAAAATAATTAAATCTCTGTTTGATCGTCTCTGTGTCTATGTCCAACTGCTACTTTCTCTTTGAGAAAATTTGTTTTATCGCACGCATCAATTTGTCACTGATTTTATTTGACTGCGTGGACCTACGTAACTATTTTCGAAGGTTCGTTACTTGTCGTTCGGATCTTTCTCTTCGAACGAACCACCAGTTTCGTACTTGGACCTGGCCACCGACGTTGTACAGGGTAATTCTGGAAACTGGGACAGACTGGATAGCTTTCTAAGTGAGCGATAGTCAAGGAAATTCGTAGAGGGAAAGATTCAGCGTCGTGTGTACTATTGGAAGAATCAATCTTTTCGTGGAAAAATTTGGACTTATTATTAAAAGAAATGTATATATGAGAAAAAATATTGTGATTGGCCTAAAATACTTGTGTAATTTATAGAGAAAGACGATTTTCATATATTGTGACCACGAAAATTTTATTCATTTCAGAATGATTCACGGACATGCTTTCTGTAAATAATTGCTCACTTTTTAAAAAGTATGCTTCAGATTCTTACCATTTATTCGCATGCATTATAAACACGAAACTTAGTAGTGGAATTACTTGGAAATCACAAAACTCGAAAAATTTAGAAACTACAAACTCTTTAAAAAAGCTCCAAACTTATTCCTCTTTTTCTTTTTTTTTTTTTTTTTTTCAAACCGAAACCTGTTAATGGATGCGTAAAGAATTAGATGCAATACACAAGAACCCCCATGAAATACGACTATTGGACGCGCTATAAAACAAGAACCGGTGTTTCTTGATGTTGAGTTGACGCATCCTGCGTGAGGTCTTCAAAAGATGTGCATGATACGCGTTACATGGGATATAATGACTTACCGGAACAAACCATCGACGATAAATCAGAATCATTAGGGAATTGGCCGCGCCTTTCACTATTCCTAGTCATTTCATGCACCCGTCGTAAGATTTACGCCGCCCATAAAAATCTGTATCGTACCCATGGACGTCTGTTCTGGCCCCTGTTCGGCCCAAACCATAGAGGCTGTTCCTCTTAAGCGCGTAATGTGAATTACGAAGGCCAATCGAAAGGAAATGTCTTCTTCCTCGGCTCCCTTTCGGTAGACTCTCTCACAAGACTGTTCTTCACCTACGCTTTATAGTTCTCAGACTTCCTAATGAATGGTTTCCGAAGAGAATCGACGTTTAGTGTTCATTCGTGCTTTCCTTCAACGTTAAAGAGTGCTTTGAGGTCGCGTAAGAAAGCGAGTAATTTCATTGTGCGAGATAATTGCGTTGTCATTGAGATGGACGTTTAGGTGCTGAACAAGATTGCACGAAGAACTCTCTGCTATACAGCATGATGGATCAAAGGAAAGCCAAGGCTGGTCGAAGAAATATTATATATAGAATTTTTTAAATCAAGAAATATAACTTTCGTAACATATTTATTACGGGAAGTATACAATTTAATTTTTTTTTTACTTCGATATTCAACGTAGCAATGATGAGATATGGTTCGTTCATGTAAATATCAGAACACTTAGCATAGAGAACTGTCATGAATATACCACGTATATTATATGAAACTTTTCCCAATTACATCCAAACTATAGCGATACTGTCGTGATCATATTGGTTAAATTTGGAAACAATCGAAAATTGTATATACACATGTACAAGTTACAAGACGTATATTGGCAGTATATAGCGAGTACAAAATTAGTATACGCTATGAATAGCGATCTTAAACCATCGCACCAAATATTACATATATTTTCCAGCGGATTTCAAACTTTATCAAAGTAATCGTGATGATTGCGTCTTGCTATAGCCAATGAAGTTTCGGAATGTTCTGCGTAATACACGTAATAGGTTCATAAAAAGTCTTGACAAGTATTGAAATACTTTCGTGAGCCACCGTATCTCTGAAAAACAGCGAAACAGATACTTTGGCACGATAAAGTGGACAAGATTGAAAGCGTTCATCGTGGTTTCCTGTGAAATTTCCACGGAATCGTGTATCTCAGAAAGAAGAGGAGATTCATGCATATCATTTGAGCGGCGCTCGTGCCAATAAAAAGCGTGTAAAAAGATGTAAGTCGATGTGGCAAGAATGTTCACATACTGGAAACGCGTTACGCATAATTCCTTCGGTGTACGGGCGTCCGGAGTTCGTGTTGAATGAAAATCGAGAAACCGGGGCCCTCGCTCCACGTTTTCTTTCTATGTATATTCGCTGAAGATGAACGCCGCATCCGGATACTGGCAGGATAACGAGAAAACTTTACGACGCTGAGATACCGACAGTTTATGTCCCGCGAGCAATTTCTTAGTTTTTGTCTTTTATTGCGGAACGTACGCGCACGGACTAGCCTCGCGGAAATGAATGGAGTCGCGTATCCGTTGCGTCTTGCGGCCTTACAAATAAATAGCCAAGAAACCAAGACCATTCGTCGCGTAATATCCTACCATTTTCTACGAAACATCTTCTCATATCGGTCAACGAAAGTTGCTTTGCGAAGCAATCGCTTTATTCGAGTGATAAACATAATCCTCTGTTGTGTATATTTTAGACTTAAAATAGGTAAATTTGTTTCAAATCTAAGTTTACTAGGTTTTTAGAGCTTCGTGCAAGCGAGTCTTAGAGAAATAGAAACGAGACGAAGGTTGGTGAAAATAGAGGTCTTTACAGTTGCTTAATCTCTTAACCAAGGGAGGCGTGTTTATTCGATTATCGATCTCCTGAACAGCATAGTTTCTTTATTCAGAGATTCTTTGTCTTTCCACGTGTCGTTTCATTTCTGTTAAAAATAAATTGCCCATATTTACAAGTGTAAGGACTCAAATTGACTCAAGTTGGGTTTACGGCTATAAAAATCTCCAATTACAAGACGATCCGGTTAACAGACTAATGTTCTAGATGCTATAGATAAGCAAAGACATTCTGACGTGAATCGAGCATAATATTGCGATAGTAATTGCAACATTAGACACATCCAGCGACATACTCCTGAATTCCACCTGAATTCCATTTACTCGAACGAAACTTTAATCAGCGCTCGATCTTGCAATTTGCATTCATTTAATTGACCTCCTATTACATGAACGAAGAATCATAAGTAGAGAAGAAAATCGATAGGTTTCTATTACATAAATTATTAGTTCTCCAAATTTACATAAATGGAACTTCGCTGTTCACCTTCGTATACTATTATATTTTACCTACCAGAATAGGATTCCAAGACAGACAACAAGTGATTATCTCGGATATCCGTGGACCGTACCAAATCCATTTAGCCAATCCTGCGGCATTAACAGACTCACCGAGAAGCCGGTACCACACAGCTCGACAACAGAAGCATCGGTGGTGTGTTCGAAACCGGCCCTAGTCCGTACAGGGCTCAAAATTTTTCTCACGATACCAACGACTCGGGGATCGCTCGGCTCGGTAGTTTCCACCGTATTTACTTTCGAGGCACGGGCATAAATTAGTAGTACGTGCCACGCGTGTAACGAATACCCCCGTCCCTTGATTGGAGAGATTAGAAGGATTATAAGAGGTCCGCGGCTACAACCGCGGTCTCGTCGCTCGATTTTCTCAGTCGTTCGATCGCGTTCTGTAATATCCGTGAACGGGCGATAGACGCCGGATCCAGAGCTAAACGAGCGGTGGCCGTGCGTCTTAGCCAGTTGACAGCCACTCGAAAAGTCGGTTTTCTTTTTCCACCGGCCCCGGTATCGTACGATGAGAATCTTAATGTTAATACCACTTCGTGCACCGAGATCGTCCGTATGTGAGTGTCCACGCCGTGACTGCAGATCCGCCGATAAATAACGCTTTTTAATGCCTTATTCGTGCCACGCACAGGCTATCGTATTCACGTGTCTCGCCGATCTACCAGCCATCTACGATGCCACGTAGATGTAACTGGCGAGGATTGTCACCTGTCCGACCATTCGTCGTTCCAGACATTCAGCGTTGATGCCTTTTCTTTTCTCTCTCCCGTTCGACATTGTCATTCTATAGTTCACCTGAGAGATCGTGTAGTTCCGTTGAGTGATCGGTTTGATTGCAGCGATCGTGGCGATCCCGCGTTAATTAAACGCTGGGCACTGATTGACGTACGCGTGCGCACAGTCAATTGGGATCGGGCTAATGCGTTACTTATTGGACTAACATAATACTAACGCGATACTAATAGACGTCAGTTTAGAAAGGTCTTTAATTTAGAAAACGTTATACCCGAAATACGTTGGTTGCGTTAAAAAAAGGTTTACAAAAAGTTTAGCAGTTTATTTATCGCGTTATAGTGAGGAACCACTAAAAAATGGATTAGTTTGATAAAGTATACAGAGACAGATTCGTTTATAGTTATTATATATTTTTATAGTCTTTCGTTTATATCAAAATATTTGTACAAAATATTCATAGAAAATTAACGGATTAACTGCACCAAAATAAAAGATGTCAAAATTAAAGAATGAGCAGGTGCATATAATACTCAGTAACCAAGAGATAAGAGAACATAATTTACAATATTAATTACAATATTAATTAATAATAGTTACATAATTCACAAATCCGATCATCGAACATTGTCCCACTTTCTCGCACTATCAGCAAGAAACTGTCATCACGATAGTTCCCATTTCGTTCGTGCGGAACCGCGAACAAACCGCGAATACCATTACACGTTCGCGGTCACAAAAATAAAAGCATTGGTCTAGAAGTATCTTCCTGGTTCATGGTGAACGGAAGCGGCTGGCGTATCTTAGTTAGGGATGAGTCAAGCCACATCTCTCTCAAGACTGCTCAGACTAATTGAGAAATGGAGCAAATCGGATCCACCGGATGAATAATTGTTTACACGAGTTCAGGGCGGCCGTTTAGCGTGTCGGCTGTGTTCTGCGCAATGTATCCATCGCGCCTACTCATCCGTATCCCCTAGGATGAGAGATCGGTCCGTGTTTCGTGCATCGAGATGCCTGATAGCCTTCTTCGACCACGCCACGGAATCATTTCCTGCGAATCGTTCCGGCGATGACTCGAATGAGAAGAATGCTGATCGTCGATTGAACTTTTGCCCGGCTTTCTTCGCTCCATTTTCATTCTTTTTATTATTACGTCGATGAAGTAGAGTATTTTATAATTTATCGGTGAGGGAAGTTTGTATTGATACTTTATCGCCAGCAGATATTTTATTAGAGATTCCGTCGAAAAAATCGGAAGAATCGTTGCTTTGAGGATACAGTCACGCCTTGTAGTAATTTAAGTGAAGCAACAGATACGAACTGAAAATCGGTGAAAATTAAAAATTTTAGACGTTTTATAAATTCATAGACAACCAAGTGTTCGTAGTAATAAATTCTGCGCTTTTGAATATGAAACCTGCATCTTTCATTTTCTTCCAATAAATAAAATTTAAATACGGCAGCGGACTTTAGAAGAATTCACGACTGGAGGCTTTGAGAGCAACGGGTATTGTTATCGGTCAGTCATCGAATTCTCGATATATGCTAATGCCACTGAACTCTTTTTCTCAAACCTGTAATACGGCAACATTATCGAACCATTGAGATATACCGAAGAACATAAAATATCAAGTGTAACTTACTACAAGCGTATCTCGTATTGCATGCTATTATCACTCATGTCTTTAACAAGTAGCTCATACATGAATTATTATAATTTATACATGCATACGTAACCTCTACGCGCTACCGTAATCTCATTCCAGACGTATTAAATCGCTGAACCAAGTACGTATCACGTTAATAACTTACGCGCAATACCTATTATCTATTCCTCGAATCTCGTCTGGAGTCCAGCAACAACAGCAAATTAACTCGGTTAATTGTTACAACCAACCCCTATTGTCCCACGCTTAACCGATCTAGATAATCGATCCGGAACCTTGTTGCTCTATCTGCAATAATCGATCGGCGAACAGATTGCGCAGTTCGTCTCCTCGTGTCGTACACGAAATCTATTAACCAGGCAGCACGCGAATCCAGTGATTCTTAATAACGAGCGTATTAGCATAATGCTATTAAACGTTGATCGTATCTCGGTGATATCGTCAAACGAGACGCGTTTTAATACCATTGCAACCGGTCACGGCGAATAGTCGACGTGTATTAGCAGCAGATTTGCGAGCAACAAAAGGACATATATTAACACTCGTGGGGTACTAAATCGTATCTTGTGGCGGAAGATATACGATAAAGTAGGTACTCGGCACAGGGCGTGTAGGTATAATTCACCGTTTCTATTTGTTTCGATAATTAATGGCACAACACGAGGTCGGCAACGCCGTATAGGATCGTAAAAAGAATTCCTTCTGACCAGGGTAGGCTAAAAGACCCGTGGCGCTTTGACAGAGTGGATTTTCACGGGTTATTCGTTCCTCTATAGTACAAAGGTGCGAAGATGGGCCGTGGGATCGGCTACCGATTTCGAACACCCACAAGGCTACCGAATCGAAGCTGCATTCACACACAGCGGATCATGAAATTATTTAAACACCATAGAGAATTTTTATGGATATATTGTACATATATGAAACTTGTTGAAATTACGTTCACGAATGTCGTGATTATACTGGTCGGATTCGAAAGCAATCTGAAAATGTATTATATTGAAGTTACAGTATATTTATCGGAAACATGTATCGAGTAAAAAGTTAATACGTAGCATGAACAGGTATCTTAAGCGTATAATAAGGATCGAAACGAATGTTGAAGCTTATAACGGATAATTGAGTGTTTAAATACTTCTGTGATCTCTGTAAAATATATATTTGCGTTAATTATTTTGTATCTTCTATGTACATTATTTGATTTGTTTCAGACTTCGCCAATGTAATCATCGTGGTCGAGTCTCGTTACTCATTATGATAACCTCATTAATGCTAATGAAGAACAAGTTCGAATACTTTCGTCAGCTACTAAGATTACACACCTTTAAGCTTGTCGCCATAAAATGTCTTCTGCTTTTTTCTTTTTCAGCTTTTCCTTCTTTTCCTCATCCCGTATTGAGTTGACGCTCTAAAGCGCCATTCTAGCCGCGAAAGTGCATCGATAAAAGTTTTTGTTGTCGAACCGTTTACTATAATTGGTGGATACAAATGAGAGTCTCGCATATTTTCTTCTGTATGTAAAAACATGGCAAGAGGAAAGAAGCGAAATGGAGAAATAATGGTTCGTGATCTTCTTTTACATTTATGTTTTGTGATGCTTCCAGATTCGTGTTTTGTCTACCTTTATCTTTGTTTTCTGTTCGAGCTCAGCTGAAAGAAACAAAAGTTTATTTATTACTGAGATTTCCTTTTTAATCCTGCAGCAGATTTAATTTTATATCTTGGTTGAGTTCCATATACCCTATCGTATCTTTAAATTAGATCTGTTCTTACGTGCGAGTTCTTATTTGCGAATTGTAAATGTTATTCTACAAATATGTCTGTTATTAATACGATTGTGATTCTGTGTAACGAGTTTTCGAATTTTCGCGATCTTAGAAGGTAATTACAAGCTTTTGACAAAGTATTCACGTATAAAAAAGTTCAATAACAGGCAAGCGTTTTATTCACAAAGGAAGGTGCATCGTCTGTAAATTTAATTACGTTTTATAACATACGGTGTCTTTCATGGTTTATCAAGATCCACGAAACCATACGGACAAAAAGTCTTCGGATCGACAAAAAATCGGTTCAAAGGCGTTCGATTCTTTCGCAAGAATAAGACTCAAAAGAACCTCGAACCGCTACGCTTTGTCTTCGCGAATCAGCACTTTCGATCTGTTCCAGTTCCGAATTAAGCACGCTTTCGTTTCGTGATTCCTTGGATCGCCACGTGGTCCTGTATCCGAAAACGACACGAGGACAGTCGTAACATGTAAGTACAAATGCATCGGCTGGAAACATACGCGTGAATTCTGTCACGTAAGAACGCTAGCTCGTTGAGATCGACGCGAGGAAAAACGAGGTCTGCGTACACCGTCTCTTAGCTTGAAAGTGATTGAGAGCCTCTTCTACTGACAACTGTCGTTGTCGAGCATAAACTCGTCGTCAGACGTAATATTAGTAGCGTTAACAGTTACTTCGCTACGTCTTGTTAGAGCTATACTCGATCGCGTCACGAATATTATTTTCCTTAGGCGAACCTCCAGTTTCTAATCTCAGGTAGGTTATAGTCTCATAAACACGAGTGATTATTAAAATATAAGATATTTGGAGAACCAGCGACATGGAACGAGGAAGATCTTAAGTAGAAAATATCGTTCAATGATAGTTTGTCACGATTTTTGTTCTACTTTGAATTTCTATATTTTGAGCATATACATTTTTATATTTCGCTTTTATCATTCGCTGGCTTCACCTTTGTCAAATTAATTAACGTATTAAATTTTGTACAACGTATTTGGTGGACCAAAAATTGAATTTCTATCGATATTACTTAATAACTACTGACGTTACTCTCCAAGTTTTCGTAAGGCACTCGATATTTGTACAAGGAATTGTAGGACCTTTTCACGAATGTCCCTGTTACTCTTATGTCAATTACATTTTGAAGAAAATTTTTCTTACAAAATATACATAATACAGCCTCGTTCAATGAAAGATTACAAAACGACCTATATATAATATAATACCATACAGCATGTGGAAAATTCGTGCAAAGGCCACGCCCAAGCAAACCGATCGTACGTTAATGATTGGAATCCTTTCGCCGGATGTAAGCACCTGTATCATCCTCGTCTTCCAATGCGAATAAGCTTCATCAAGAAAGTCAGACGTCCGTAAGTCGGTGGACGAATATTTTTTTCACTACCGGAACAATGTTTCATGTTTAATGCATCGTGGCAAGCGTCGACGTATCCCACGTAGGTGAGACCATTTCGATCCTTGTTGGCGGTACACGAGCAAGCGAATCTATTCTATCGACACAATGTATGGTCGTTCGCCGTGGATCATCCGTGCTCCGTACACCTACACGTTCCAAGAGATCCGATCGACCGGTGAATTTCATTTAATCCGTTTAAAGCGTTGCCAGCCGTGCGGTGTCGTATTAAGGAAATGCATCGGTCCGTTTCTGATGCCGAATAACACACGATACACACCCGAGGACACAAATAAGGCTACTAAACCGTGCTACCAAGAACCGGCTAAAAAAGAAAACCCTATACCTGGTTGCCCTATAGCTTAGGGTCGTTTTCACACTGCCGTGAAACGATAGATAAGACTAGCCGCGCGTGATCCGTGCAATGATCTCTTAGATCGCTGTCCTTAACGGAAGTCGAAAGATTGATCGTTGTTTGCGCGAGATAGAGAAAGATTTTTGGCATGATAAAGAAGGATGGTGAAGAGATAATTTTACGTGACAGTTAAGGCAAATAATGGCAGTTGGTTGGATTATAGATATTTGTACGCTTCGTAAGTATTGGGACACCTACTAGCTTCATACGAAACTTGATAAATAATCTGAAGTATGAAAAAAGCGATTAATCGATTAGAATCTTGTATTGATGTAAGCTTGCCGTCTAATATACGTACAATGGAAAAATTTGTTAAAAATTTTTAGGAAGATTGCAGTAATGAGTAACGAGTAATGAGTATTGATTTTAACAATTGTTACATTGCATGACAGACTAACGAAATTTATGGAAAAAGCAAAGGGACAATACAGACATAAAGTGAGGACAAGATAATAATACCGTTATTCATATTTGTATTAAATAAGACAGTACAATTTTGGAAAGAAAGAATAAAATATTCCAGTTTCATGATTCTTTTTTGTTTTTTTTTTTTTTTTTTTAATTTCTGAAATATTCTATTATCCTATCAATATAGAACGTGCTGTGACAATCGATAATTCAAACAAAGTACGATCAACGTTCCAGTACTTTCTAATAACGACGATATCCAAGAAAATCTTTGAAAGCCAAGATCCAAGTCCCAACAACCTACATCACGGTATAAGCACTCGAAAAGTAATTTTCGTCACGTAGATACAAATACGTTTCCAGTTTCTCTCGCGCGTTTCGGCCGCGTGTTTAACGGGTTACCGACAGTCGTTATCTTTATTCAGGTAGCTCGTTTATTTCGTTTAATTTAATGTCGGTGATCGGGTGTCGTCGATGGATAGTCCGCCGACTGGTCAAAGTCGATTCGATCGGCCAAATCGTGGCAACGAGATGGTCTCGTGTTCGTCTGATAAGACGAACGAAACGAAGGGGGCCAGAGTTTCCAAAAGGCGCATACGCAATGACCGGTTCTCACCGATGGATTTCCAAAGGATGTAGTCTCGACGACGACAGGTGAATGTTTGACATTCCTGTCGTGGCCGTCGTCGGTTTTAGCGTTCAAGACTTTTAATTGTCGTAGCGATCAAACACGAAGCGACTACAGTCCATAAAACTAGTAGTTGAATAAATCATAGCTCTCGAGGGACCACGAATCTTCAACAATGAGAAACAAGGTGAAGAACTCGAAGTCATTGATACATGTACTACTTCCAAGCGATGTAGTCGCGTAAATTTCGAACGTTTAATTTATAGTATCGTAAAATTGAGCTTCGGTATCGGAAACAGGAGAAACAGGCAACCGTAGAAACGATCGTAAAAGGTACATCTCCGCGAATTTATGACGTGTTCCTTATCTGTAGTTGCGAGGTGTGATCCCACGTGAACAAATTGAAGACATTGGTACCGATTACGAGCGGTACGTCGATTTTACCCCGCCCTTAAATCGATCCCAGTGACGAAGTTGTTCTCTGTTTCGTGCAATTGTCCCGCCGTGTTACCACTTCGCCTATGCAAATCGCGTCGTGACGATCTGTATGCCTGATGACGCTGCGGAAAACGATACGTAGATCGAACTTTATGCCGCGGCGAAAGAAACAAGGCAAGATAAATATTTGTACGTATCGTGTCTGGCGCGGTATTTTGTTATTACACCGTTACTTATGAAAAATGGAAAGGAAAATATGAATCGATCGTTTTTTCGACAAGTTTCGGGCAAAGATCGAAGAGGTTTCGAAACTGTTGCATAAAGATTCTAACTGAAAATAATCGTATTGTAAATGAAATTCTAGAAAATTATTATAGCGTATTTGAGATAATAAATTACATGTAAATTTCTTAAGTAACTCTATACATAATAGTACATACCTACTTTTACTTATAAGGAGTAACAACAGAAAGTTTTGGGTCGAGTCGACGAGTCGAGGGCGATAGCAGTGAAAGTCGACGTGGGCCCTACCATAGTAGATTTCGGTAAATGCCGATCGGACCGCATTGTGATAACAGGCGACATCGAAATTTAATTAAACGCTCGGATTGACTAATTTACCCTTTTAGATGGACGTAGCGGAGTTTGTAAGCCTCGAACCGTTACATTTCTTTATCCGATTTAGTTCGAGCAAGTCGGGTATGTTGCTTGTTAGAAAAAATGGGCTACCTCCATAAATGAGTCGAAGCGATGAAACGAGGCATTTCACTCGTTAAGAGAATAAACGAAGAAGATTAATGACTCGGTTGAAAAATCCGCTCTGTGGTATGTCAACGCTAAACAAAAATATTGTCGTCAATCACAGTCTAATTGGAACGTATCCTATTAGCACGCATTCCTCTTACTTTCCATTAATTTTCACGGAACGACGTGTACACAGGTGATTTACATTTCGAATCTATCGGTGAGATCAGAGGGAGCGTTTCTTTCTGACGCGTATTTCGGGGACCCGTTGACGACCATTGGTCACATAAAATAATATTGTCCGACCAAATGCCTGGCTACGCCTCGGACAAACTATTTTAAGTCCAACCGTGCAGTCTCTTTGTTTATTTATGAGCGTGCTGCTTTCGTGACCTCGGCGCAAGATGTTATTACAAGGACCTTCTTGCGCGGCGCTGGAAACGATTAGGAAAAGAAGATGCGCTCCATGATACCGGTTCTGACATCATAGATTCCTTGACCTATCGTTTTTTTCTTTCGTTTTTTTTTTTTATTTGTATGTTACAAACAAATAAATGTTATCGTCGACGAGTAACCGTGTAATTCATGGTTTGTTCAATACGATATTCGCGACGAAACATTTGTACGATTGCTTGACTAATTTATTCGTGGCACAGTCTGCAGCAGATCTGAGAGCTTCGGCGATGACTTGACGAATGGTTCTAGCAACCATTTTCGATGCGAAGGAGGAAACATAGAAACGGAACGTTTCATTGGAAATTTACTCTTCTATGAACTTTTGAAAGTGATACGATTTGCAAACATTTCACGCCACTGTCCTTCATGTTTCACGTCTAGTCACCATTTCGTTGCCCGCTATTTTACTCTATATGTACTACACATTGCTACGATAAATCAGTGAGAATGCTGATCGAGAATGATCAGTTGGCATCCACTATACATACTCTGAATGCAAAGAATTAATATTAATAACACTGGAAGTGTTTTCTTTGCTCGTGGTAATCTTTGTATCATACAAAGAAATTCATGAATGGAACGCATGCAGGCAGCACTTGATCGATCAATCACACGGCAGAATTATTCGCATCCGTACGAATGAGAATGTATTTTTGGTCCAAGCTACCGTCAAGAAAAAAGGAATCGCCGAGACAAAACAACGAACGATAGTTTAACCCCACGAAAATCGTAATTGCAATTCGTCGCACGAGTAGCTCGCGTTTCGACCACCGTGTCGTGTGTTTCCTCAGTAAACACGGCTACAATATTGCGTGTGGTCGAAAACACTTTTTCGCGGGCGAAACGACCGACAAATCTGTCCCGGAGGACCCTCCAAAAATTCCTCGAAAGCAGTATGTGGCCCATTATCTACGCGTTTCTTTTCAATTTTAGTCCCTCGTGCGTCGTACTGTTGCGAACCTTTAAGTGGATCATCGTATTATACGTATTATATGAAGACAGTCCCCGTGTTTCTTTCGGATATTGTCACTATAATTAATCTCGTAACCGAAGAAAGAACGAGTGGAATTTGTCTACACGTTGTGTAGCAAAGTGACGCAAGATCGAGTCGAGCACTTCTAGTACTCGAAAAAAATGATTAATCACCTTATATGACGAGCAGAATGTGCGTGATAAAAAAAAAAAGAAAGAAACACGAATTCATGGAATTTCGTCGTGAATCAACCCGCAAAACACGATGCTTGTTTTTAGATATCCCTTTTCCTTTTTTCAATCTCGTGATGTCTATGTGATGAATGGAGGAATGTGGGTCACATAGCTGTTCGTTCTCTTGATTTAATATAATTTTGCGTGGACGAAGTTACAAGTGTCCCTAAAAATAAAGTATACTCGTAAAAAAGAATTTGAAAATACTTTAACTTCTCTTTTTCAAGAATAACTGACAAGCTGATATTGCCATAATTTCTCTACTAACGTATTTATGTTGGTATTTATATCAAGCAAATACGAAAAATTAGAATTTTAAGTTACTTAAACTAAGGCAAGAACAGATATAAACGAAATCAGATATCAAATGTAATTGAAATGTAGAACGGCAAACAACGTTATATTTTGCTATGTACATGATACAAGTAAAAATAAAATTATTTTAATCTCGAAGATCTTCTCGAATAACCTATGCCCTACAAGATGGAACAGCCTGTCGAGATGATTATTTATCAACTATTACATCTCTTCCAAACATCAAATACATAATTAATACAAAAGTAACTTAACGAACGTTCATAAACCGATTGACGTTCCATTAGCATGAAATGTTCGAGTTCACGTTGGCCAAGGCTAGAGCAAATACGGTCGGCACGAATCAAAGGATAGACCTCCAAAAAGATTGGCCATGGTAGCTTTGTCAGGCGGAAGAAATCTGCAAGCTCATGCCCTTGAAAATCCTTTCTTGCCGCATAACTCGAGTGGTCCTGTATCGGTCTCTCTCTCGACTTGCGTATACTCGCACACCTTGTACGCTGCTCTTCTGTTGTTGTAACACATTTCGTCCGCGGCAAACAACACCCCGCGGTTTACCTGGTAATTGCTGGAAACACCGGTCGAGTGTTTACAGTGTCATCGAGGTGCGGTGGTCACACCTTGCCGCATACGACCACTTGGAAACCACGTTTTCTTCACCTGGGACCTGCCACGGTCGAACACCTTCTCGAGGGTCAGCAAACTATTCGAAAGCTCGCTCTAACGGCGTTTTGCGCTTCAAAGAACCATAGATCAATGTGATTGATGACTTTGTTTGCAATCTTTTACGTGATTATTAGTGTATTGTCAGTGGCATAATGTTTAGGGAATTGTAGGTTCAACACATTCACGGTGTAGTACCAAAGAGGTATACTTGCAATTGGGTAAGACATTAATTATTAAATTTCACATCATAAATGCCGTCATATGTAACGCAATTATTAAACATTTATTTCCTATAAGAAGTTAAGAATATATATGTTTTGTATCTGATATCAGAAATGTAAGAAATCTTGACAATAAAGAAATATGTAATTATTTATTTTCTGAATCTTGCTAGGTCCTCTCGTAGTTGTTGACTTTATCGCCTTCGACGATTAAGTTCAATATAATTGCTATATTCGCCGTAGTAAATCGCAGAGGGCGTAAGAAACACTGATTTTTTTCGCGGTCGGTATTTCAGAACACTTTCATATATCAATATTTCAGAATTCTCACAAAATTTTTGAGCGTTCTAAGTTTCCAAATTATTTAGTACTTTTAATGAATTACTCATAACAATTAAATTAATAACTTAGATTAACTTAGATGAACAATGCCATTACTAGTACTTAATTTGATATTAGTTTTGTTTATAATTCTTACACAAATATATAATTATGTTGTACTATAAAAAACGAATTTTACATAAATAATTGTTTATTTTGAACAAAGTTTTCTTTTATCCACAATCTTCCTAATACATGTATAATGTAATAAGTTTAGTTGTACACTTTTATGTAAATTATTCCAAATTAAATTATTTCATCTTGTTGTGTTATGAATATAATCATCGTATAATAAACAAAACTAATTCACTTCCATTTCTTGTTGTTCTTGTTCGTCATTAGATTCCTGCATCTCTTCTTGTTCAGTTTGTTCTAGTTTCTTTCTTTCTTTTAATCCTGCAGCAGGTGATTTTATGAGTGATAAATCACGTTGAACTTCTTTAATATCTCTTTCTTGTTCTAATTCACGTCCTTTACGTAATCGTTGCATTATGTGTAGATTTTGTCTCTTCTGTTTGATAGTATCTACTTTTTTCATCGCATCAATTGCATTCTGCCATAATTCTCTATTATATTTAAGTGGAATATTTCTTCTTTTTTCGAATTCAAATGATGGGTCCACTGCCAAGTCCTTGCCAACTGTTTTCCTGTATGCTTTTGTCCATTTGACTTTCCTTGGATTTTTCTTTTTCTTAAATGCAGCATGGCACTTTGACCGACAAAATTTGAATATCTATAATATAGATAGAATATGACATGAAAAAATGCATAAATTGTAATATTTATAACATAATTTATAACAATTATCAATTGTCCACATATTGCACAAAAACTTATTGTTATTAAATATAAAAACAAAGTTGTATCTAAATGTCCACATAACCTAAAAGTCACCAAAAGGTAGTAGTTTTAAACAATTCTTCTAAAATCATAGAAGATAATGTAAATATTATGACGAATATGTATAAAAATTCTCACCTTACAATCATTTCTTACAAACTGGATTCCATGTCCGGGATAAATCCGGGACGAACAAAAATAACATGTTTCTATACGCATGTTGCATGCGCTTGTGAAACCTTAGACAATCCAAACAATATAGGCGCTTTAAATTAGTAGTTATGCCATCTATGAACCATTGTATGCATCATTGTCATATTTTGTAAAAGAATTTTCCAAATGTACAACTTTTAAACGTATATAACTATGTGTATGATTAAAGCGGTACAAAGAATATCTACGAAATATAGACAATAATGTAGTCAAAGTAACATATATTTTAAAGCTTGCTTTTACCATCATATCATTAGATAATTCTATAAAATAATACGTATTAAAATCTTCACAAATAGTAATATTTTTTATTGATATTGATATACCTCACTATGTATGTAAATATATGCCATAGCAGATCATAGCTTATTGTGTTAGAAAGGGAGAACTAAATATTAGAATCAAATTTAACTACAATATGTGTAAATTATGAATATATAATCTAATTTATATTCATTTCAAGTTTGTTAAAAGATTAGTTGCTGAAAGTTAAGTTTCGCGATTAATTACATAGCTCAATCAGCGACAAGGTATGCATCTGGTTCAATACGTTATAGCGCGACATCTATTAATTACACGGAAAATTTTCCACGAAAGTTGCAGAGTGGAGACCTCTAAGAACGTAGTTCTTCGGATTTTACTTGGTGTTCGATGAAGTTGTCTCGTTTGGACGTTCGTGCGTAATTAACAAAAATGAATGTTGTAGCGAAATCAACGAGCCTCGCTCCACTTTTAAGGTCGACGACTGTCATTTCAAATGGAATGCAACCAGTATCTGGAAAGGGTATCGTACAAAAATCAAAAGTCGTCACTAAACCTGTCGTCAATCGAATGCTCGTTCAAAGTTTGTACGAATCTCTTATTACAGGAGCTCTACGTGTCAGTTCAGGAATTGGAGGTATGAGGCTTTTATTTAAACATTAATTTATTAGATTTCGTGTATAAACAAAATATACTCTTAGATATTTCGATTATATAATCGTATGGCGTATGCGGTACGTGTCTCGAAGATTATTACTGTACCAATGTATTAGTTTATTACAAATGTTGAACAAATATTTTTCCTATTTTAAGATATTGAAATATACTATTTTTATCTTTAATATCCTATTTTATACTCGATGTAGGAAACAGTATTATCAATGAATTGATTTTTATAGCGAGTTTACTAGCAACACAGAGGAGGCTGGCGCATACTGATATTCAATGGCCAGATTTCACTGATTATCGTCATAATGCTGTAAAAGATCCAAAGGTTTCAAGCAAACATTCTGCTGCTAGTCGCAAATCATTTACGTATCTTGTAACAGCTAGTAAGTATACCTTTTAATCTTCTTTGCATTATTCTGGTTCAATAATTAATTAAAAATCAATATTTATTGATTTATCATATAGCAACTGGGATTTGTGCCGTTTATAGTGCAAAAACAGTTGTGCATAATTTAGTAGCTTCTATGAGCGCTGCAGGTGATGTACTTGCTTTAGCAAAGATTGAAGTTAAACTCGACAGTATTCCTGAAGGAAAGAATGCTGTTTTCAAATGGCGTGGAAAGCCTCTGTTTGTACGACATAGGTAAATATTACTAAACATGATTGCATATTTCTCTTCTAATTCCATTTATCTAAATTGAATGACTTTTGTTTTAAAATGATAATAGATCACAGAAAGAGATTGATCGAGAGGCACAGGTAGATGTTGCATCTCTTCGAGATCCACAAGTAGACACAGATCGTACACGAGATCCAAAGTGGTTGGTAGTTTTGGGTGTATGTACGCATTTAGGATGTGTTCCAATTGCAAATGCTGGTGATTTTGGTGGTTACTATTGCCCTTGCCATGGCTCTCATTACGATGCCAGTGGAAGGATTAGGAAAGGTCCAGCTCCTCTAAATTTGGAAATACCACCTTATGAGTTTGTTGAGGGAAATGTATTAGTTGTTGGTTAATGTATTAATATATGTAGTGAAATAATATCATAATTTATATGAGGTTTTCTCAGATCCACTTGGTAATTATTTCGAAATTCTTTACCGAGGATATTATTAATTTAATTAATAATATCTTCTATGGTTAAGTATCACTGTATTAAAATGTTATAAATTATGGTCAAGCTGTACAAATAAAAAGTTGAGCTTAACCAAAATACAACTTGTCCGTATTCTTTATTCACGGTTAACGTTTATTAATTTTATCGATGTAGTATTTTAAACAATCCTACAGTTATATATAACTTTACCATAATGAAAAATAATATGTTATCTTGCTTTATAATTATTTTGATGATTTATATGTAGAATCTACTATTATGTTTTATTTCAACTGTAAAGCAAAATTATTATGTAAGGTTATCGTAGTACAGTGCTGGCGTACGTAAATTTCGTAACAGCACTACATTCTATATTAGAAACATCTTGAAAATCAAATGAATGGTCTTCCTTCCACAAGGCGGCGCCACTAATTCCGGACCAAATTTTCATTTTCAATGCGTGACAAGGGCGTCTATACGACCGACAATCTGCCGGCCGATTCTCTGTTTTCAGTCGCCTTCGCTGCTGGCAGCGTACGGACGGAAGAGTTGAAAATTTTTCGCGAAAATCGGTTATCTTTCATACATTGTCATCTTTTCACCGTCATTCTATATGATGATCCAAAAATCCTTAACCCTGCAACGAGTGATTTCTGCGATCTGACATTTAAAATAAGAACGGAAATGTTTTGTTAAAAATGAGATTTTTTCTTGCGTGGAACCGGCGTTTAGTGATACGTCGTGAAAGAGTTAGAAACTAATAATTGTTTAACGACACGAAGCGAAAGTGACATTTGGAAAGTTCAGGAAAGGAAGAATAGCAAAAAGGCGGGAGACGGATGCGTGGAACACCGCTTTTTGTAAGCTCTTATTTATTTTACCCGATATCTATGCTATTGCATTCTTATTCCGTTTTTTCCTATATAATATATGGTCATTTTAATATACGTTTGGTATATATTATGTTATACCATGTGTTATATCATAGCAAATCGTAAAAGTTTGGAACAATAACATAATATGCATAAACAATCTTTTAAACAAAACTTTTAAAGTAGAGCTCGTTTTCTTATTTTATTTTCAAATATTCACCTACAATGTTATATGTAATTAAATTGTAATATTATAAATCTGCAGTATAAGAAATCTCTTTCTGGAATATACATAGGAATATCTTGTCGCTATCGTTATATTAGTACTGTACATTTCAATATTAAAATTCTATTAAAATTAAAATACTTCCAAATCATCTTCGACTTAATCTTGTTTTGATATCACTAAAAAATTTGTTCAGCTCAAACAAAGTATAGAAAGATTGCTACTAATTTGAGTTTTATGATGAGATTTTCTTTAAAACGTTGAAACTCTTTTCATTTGTTCAAATAATAATAAGATCGATAAATAAAAATTTAAGGGCCATAAGACGGTTAAAATATACAATTATATTAGTATCATAAATATCGCACGATTCTATTTCAAATATGATTAATATTATAATAAAATATGAAACTTAACGTCGAATAATTCCTAACGTAATCGATAACCGATCGTTGCTTGAATGGATTTCAGTACACAATTTCTCGTCGCACAAATTGACCCTTACGACAACCTAGAACAATTGTTTTCGTAACCTTAACGGCGGCATATGTTTGTGTTTCTGCATGTTTGGCTCCGCCCGGTACGATGACTTCTGTACATTCGAATCATACTTTGCATTTTGCTAACGGTTCGAATAGGAGTCTTATAGTTTTTGCGACACCACTTGCGTGCCTTTCAGTTCTTGTAAACAAAGACGAGATTATGATTCATGATCGTTCGAAATTTCGGCCATTATGCTAAGGTCGGCCCTGCATATCGGAAGCTAGATTCGTTACTCGATTCTACATACATATATCGTGTCTTATATGTATTTCTATATATTTTTCTTATTATAAATAATTAAAATTTAATTATTGATTCGCGAGTGATAACTCGAAATTGAAATCGACGCTATTTGGGACACCTCTGCTTCAACAATCGGTGAGAAGTTGATAAGATTCATTTAATATTTCTAATCCATAAAATATATATCGTATTACTAATCGCTCAGATTATATCTGAAATATGTTATACTCTAAATTAATATTACAAGTACTAGAGTGATGACTAATATGTAATTTTTCATAGAAACTTTATTTATTTATAATATTGCACTTTTGAAGTTCTGTAACTTGTTCTATGAGTTGTTTGCTTCCTTTTGTCATATCTTTTCATATATTTTATATTTTGTTTCGTTCGATACAAGTCGGTATTTCTAATATTAAACAAAATTGCATAGTCTTTGTAGTCGTACAATCTTTGAATTTTAGACTCTGCCTAATTTAGATATATACACATAAAATTTCACCGTCTCTCGAAATTTCAACAAGCAAAATTCTGTTACATGTAATATTCGCTTGCGTGTAGAATTTCTACCTCGGTTTTCCCGCGCACACACAAAGGCTACACTTGGCACGTATTCTTATTTTCCAATGAAGCGTTACTTTTATCAAGTTTTATTTCATTTTCATAGTATCAAATTATTGTAGCCATATGAAAGTACTACCAAATGGTACGAAATTTAATATATTCGGAAGTAATTAGGTAATTTACTACGGTAGAACACCATTTATCTAAACTCCACTTATTCAAAGGAAATTTTAGTTAGTGCTCGACTAATGGTTGAATTCATCTATTTGAACGTGAGCAATTATGTGAACAATTACCTGAAAAATAATACCCAATGGGGAATACCCATCCCGATAAGTCCAAGAAAATGATCTTTTGCTGTGTGTAAATAATACAATAAATATCGCTTGTAACCAGTTTATAATACACGTCTCTACATTCAAAATGCTGTCCCTGCTAATCCCATCGTAAACTGCCCCTCCGAGAAAATCGTATTTTTCGGTTGCCTCTAGTTAATTACCCATCTTAATGACATAGGACCTGGTTTCACCAACAAAGGCCGTAAAGTCGTTGTTGCTCGCTAGTTCCGTGCACTTTGTTATTCAACCTTCGGAAGGCAGTGTCTCTCTATGTCGATCAGGTTTACTGTTTGCAAAGCCGATGGCTAACCCTCCAGGATATTGAATATGCGGAGGATTCGTACTCTTACATGGAGTATAGTTACAAGTGCAAAGCCGCGGCTACCGGACTTTTCAGGTCGCTGCAACCCCATTTCCTCACCCTTCTGCCCCCCCCCCTGTGTGTGCCTTCCTCTTCTCTTTTTTTATTTTTTTCTTTTTTCTTCATTCTGCGCCTCCGTATAAGCTGCACGGTGTGCGCGTTCTCGCATTCTAATTCTTTATGCAGCCGGCCAAGGAAATTCACAGTAGGAATGCACGGAAGGGAGGTTGCAAAATCCAGTTCCCCCTTTTTCTTCTTCTTCTTTTTTCTTCTCCTTTTTCCTTCCCTCTTTAAACCAAGTGAAAGAGAGAGAGTGAACGTTTTGTGCCCTGCATTCAACTATCGGGACGCACTCGGGCGTGCGCATGTGTGCACACACGTAGCCACACTACGTTACTTAGCCACGTGTTCGTGTTTGTGTGCGCGGGCTAGGGAAAGCGCGCGAGAGCGTTCGTTCGTTGGTAGGTGCGTGCGCGCTTCCGAAAGTGAGTGGGACACGCGGGCCTTCACGCTGAAGGAGAAGAATCAATAGATGTGCGTTGCATCTTGCCCCTCTTGTCCCCTTTTTCGGCTACCCCGCGCGCACCCCTTCTTCCTCGACAACCACTGACTCGACCTTCGCACGAGAGAGCGCCCGCTTCTCCACGATACGCTTCTGTCTTCCAAAATCATCCCTCCTTTTCCATACGCCCTTTCCAGTGATGCAGTTCAATGCGTACTTTTTTCTCCTTTTTTGTTCGTCGTTCAGAGAGATTTCTTGTTTTCGAGGAAATTGATTCGGTGAATCATTTTATTTCGCTGGGGTAGAATGCTTAGGTGTTTTTGTTTTTTGGGGGAAGGTGGTGTTGTGGTTCGGGGTTTGCTCCAATTTTTTTAGATATAGATTTAGATAGTAACAAAGATAGGAATTTTAAAATTGCGTTGGCCTGTAAATTAATTGTATATGATTTGGTAGATCGATAGTTCGTTGAAATTTGATATTTTGTATATTTTTATGAATTAGGAAGCACATCGTTCAAAGGGGGAAACGATGGTAAGATAAGACGCTTTAATGCTTAGACACGTACATAGCTTTGTGCGTATCCGTCTTTTAATCTTAAAATTTTCCAGAATTATTTTCGCACAGAGCGTAATGGAAACACTGTCGATTTTAATCTCCCAAATGAAAGATAAAAATATTGTATATTCCTTCGAAATTAATTTTCATTTTCAAGCTTAATTTATTGTAATCCCTTATAATTTCTCGAAGATCGCGTTTTCGACGGTGGAATCAGCTGTACGTATGAGAAAGTCTCAACGATTTCGTTAACGTCGTTGATCGATTTTGCACATCGTTTGTCCTTCCCAGGTCTTATGACTATTCTAGCTTCTGTCATATAAATGATTTTATCGGGCTGAAATTCGACGCGTAAATCTAGATACAGAGGCGGATAAACGCCGTATATGCCAGCAAAATAGAGTGACTCGAACCGTATGGATGAATCGTGAGTTTAACGTCGACACTAGCCGGTTACATCGATTAGAAGTACAAATACCTGTCCGTGTAGCAACCGTCCTCTTGGCCGTATACCACTGAATTATTTAAATGAGGAATCGTCGTTTAATGATGCTCGTGTCGCTTCCCTTTTCCCTTCTATTTAGTTATTCACACTGTGTATTTTCTTTGCATATAGCGTCTTGTACGTGTTTTTACTAGTTGGATATATTATTCATTTTTATGATATATTTTATTATATTTATAAAGAAGATATAACTTTCTAAGATAATAGAACAACATGGAATGATTTATAGATTTGATGAATATAATTTTTATTGAAAGAAAACACAGTTTTTTAAAAATAATTGAGTGCCATAGAATAATCTAGAGGTAAATGTTCTAATATTTTCTAATTAATGATTAATAATAATTCATTAATTAAGTTATAGTGATCTACAAAATAAATTTTCCATTCGGTAGAACTAACTGCACTATGCGTTGAGGGGGACACGAAAAACTTTCAAAAATTTATTTAATAAATAATAGATGAAAATTTGAAACAGTATTCGTCGCATCGTTCTTCGTTTCTGCAATCGTTGCAGTTGAATGCACCGCAGAACGCATAGTAACGCACGTGTACCAACGTATCCGCGTATTTATTGATCTATCTGCTGGCGTTTATCTGTGTATCGCAGTCCTCAAGTTCGGAGGGTTGCACAGGGTGCAACCTTTAACGCGTGTACACGTACACACATAAGTCCAGCAACAGGGTTTCTACCACAACCCTTGGCGCGAATCTCCTAGATGAAACTAGTTTACGAACAGCTTTACCCATTTCGCATTATATACCTATTCGTCTTCGTTCATTCTCCAAATCTTTCTTCAACGACCCCATTATACCTCTTAAACCCACAAAAAAGGGAAAGAATTAAAAAGATCTTTAAAAGTAAAAGCCAACGATCCAAAAAGCAACAGTCGAGGTATCAACTTCGTGATTTATCGTTGGATCGTAGATGGCCACAGGTATTCACAATAGAATATTTAATATCGAAATATACGTGTATGTTATATTTATTTAATTTACGCACTAAAAATTATCATCAACCATTCTTATCGCGTCCATATAATAACTTATAGTATATAACAAAATATACAAAACAAAATATGATAATTCAACGCAAGATAAAATTTGAAATCGAGTATTCCAACACAATAATACCAGTTGAGGGTTGAAAGTTGCATTTTACATTGAGAAGATGAGCGAACAGGAAAAATACAAACTGAAACAGGACCTCGGAAAAAATCCGTAACGACGTAGACGGGCGCGAGTAATCGTAATCGCGCGTAGCGTAGGCGAATTCTAGAAACGAAGGTAGTACACGAAGAAAGGGTGAATGGGTTAATCCGGAGAGAGAAGAAAAGACAAAGAGAGAAAGGGAGGCACAGGTGAAAGTGAAGCGAAGGTGGTCGAGTTAGAGCGATGTTTGGGAGGGTGAAAGGAGGTTAATGATTAGTTCTTCCGAGGTCGGGGGCTGTTGCCGGGTGCAGGTTGCCTGGCTCTCTTCAGACCGCCCCCCTTTAACCCTCCGCTGCCCCCGAGGACATCGCCCCTCTCGTCCCTCTGGCACCCTCCCGGTTTTTCGCCCTTCAATCCCCTCCGTACTCGCCGATTCTGCCAACCTCCAAAATTTCAGACCCTACCACCGACGCAGCTCTACGCATACCGTGGGGGTGTGAGAGCTTGCAAGGTTGTTCTCCCCTCCACGTTGTTGCCGCTATCTTCAGGAACGTAGGCAGCTAGGGCGCGCGGAATTTCTCGTTGGCACGCGTCCGAAAAATTTTTCTATCGGCTCGCTCGTCTCCTCTCGTACAATGCAGATCGCGCTGGATCGTTCTTGACTAAGGACGAAAAATCTCCAGGGGATTCCGGTATGCGAAACAATGCCTTAATTATCGAGCGATCTCAGCTATTCGAACCATGGGATGAAATAGGGGGTCACAATGTAGTACGCTTTGGACGCCCGTTTCCTGCGTTCGTTAAATTTTAATTGTTAGGGATACGGTGGTCATTGGTCCCATTTTTGAGTTGGAAGGTCCTATGGTTACGTTTTAACTAAATCTTGGGTTAGGCGTTTATTTCCATTTGAACTTATGAATTTGTGTTTGATTTTATATTATTTGGTAATTTAGGACGTGGTTATGGTATTGTTTAGAGAGAGTGGAACGAATAATTAGTCTATTACTGTTCCAATCTATAAAGTATTTAAATTCATCCAATGTTCTGTGAAAGTTAAGGTACATTGTATACGTGTCTTTAATACTTTGCCAATTCCATAAACAGACCAGGTTTTTCTAATTAATCTTATTCATATTATTATAATTTGACAAATGAAAATGGGAATTATATGTTTTTTTTTTTTACTATTTAATTTATGGTGCGACAATAGATTTATACAGAAACGAATGACGTAACGAAAGGAAACGTCAGCCAGTCAGGAAATATTTCATTTCTCATCCCTCTATCTCGAACGCAATGAAGACGCATACGCAACGACGGACAGTCGTAATTAATGCGTTGACGCCAGAAACTGTCGACCCGTGAAGCAAATGCTCTCTCTGTCACCTGGCTAATCTGACTAACAGATACCGCTCGAAATACGCATCTCATACATCGGTCTTCACGGTTGAAACGATTGAAAAATACCTATGAGCGTATCTCGACTTTATCGGCATACATCATCCGACCGTAAACAGATTTCCAGCACCGATAGAGATTTCGATTCGATACTTTGTAACAAACTTGCATCTGTCGGTTAAGTTTCTCCTCACAATCAGATACCGACGATTCGGTATACCTTAACACTATAGTTTTACGCCATTCTCACGTCAAACGCTAACAAAATATGATTTTTGCTCCATTTACAGAAAAATTTCATGCCATACGATTCTATTTATTTGGAGAAAATTTTAGTTTTTTAAATGTAAAAATTATAATAGGGAAAATTAGTGGAATACCATTATATGAATTCCAATTACATAAATTTGTAAGTCGAAATATTTGAAGAACATAAAGGTAATAATAATTTATGAAATATGCAAATAGCTTAATAAATATCTATAGTGTGCGCTACTAGTTAACGCTCTCTAGTTGGCGCTAGTGTCTCGTCAGCGATCATCAAAGTCGTAAGCCCAAAACTTCACCGTCCAATCACTTTCTTTCTTTCTGATTCGTACAGCGACGAATCAGAACGATCAGAATCCGAGTCTCCAACGAAGCACATCCATAGTTGTCAACAAATGTCGCTAGGTCGTCTATTGCATAGCAACGGTGTGTTTTTCGTCGATTCGACGCTTGGTCGTTTCGTTCCATCCTCTTTTTTTTTCGTCCGGTAGCGCGCTAGCGAAATTATCTTATCGATTCAGGGAAAGAGAACCTTTGGTCGACTTGCTCGCCAATGGTGAACGCGGCAAACGTGTTCATCGAAAAGCATATACCTACATGGTAGTATAGAGAAAGAGAGACAGACGAGAACACTATAGAAAGAACGACAAAAAAGGACGAGAAACGGAAAGCAAAGGAAAGTAGAGGAAAAAAGTTGATCGCTGCTCGCCCTTTGCAACGTCAGCCCTGGCTGAGCCTCGTAGCAGGCCGAGTACTTTCTAGCGAAAGTGATGGCTGTGGCTGGCCGGTTGCTTGCGTAGGAAAACCGACTCCGGGGGTGGTTGTGCGTCGCTCGACGTTGGAGGCGGTTGTTCCTCCACCTTGAACGCGAAGCGCTCGAGGTGGTCGCGGGTGGGGTGGTTAGTAGCTGAGGCGGGGGTGGATCGGCCAGTTGGAGGGTACGGTGGAGCGAAGGGGGTATCGGTAACCTTGCAACCCTCTTGCGTACACGGAGGAAGGGGAAGTGACAGGAATCCCGGGAGGAGCGGTGGGTTATGGGTTGAAGGCAGTCGGGGGTGCAGCCGCACGGGGCGGCAGTGACGGGCGTGACGTAGTCGGAGGAGGATGTACGCCCCTGTCGGCGAGGGCCACGGCAACCAACAACCATCCCTGGTCAATTCATGGTGGCTTCATCCGCCAGGTACACCGTGTTCTCCTCTTCATATTGTTTCGCGCGCTCTGTTTAGGTGACACGTATTTGCCTGAATATTTTAATACTTTGAAATTTTCGGGGAAATCTGTCTTTCGGCGAGATCAACTGCCACGATCGACAGATCGGAAATCGTACAAAGTACGTATTCATAATCGAACGAACGGTTAGTTTACTTTTTCGCGACTTGCGTTTTGTGACATAAAATCGCGCGTATTTACGGTGGTTAGTGGTGATCCTTATCGATCGTGATCGGTTATATTGGTTATATTTTGGAGTCTCATTGAACGATCGTCAATATGTTTTTTATGATTTGTGGGTGATAGGTACGTGGTATGATAGAGGGTCTGCACTTTCGTAACGTTGATTCTTAGATGGCGAAGAGCGTCTTTCCTCAGTATGCTACCTGTTGGGAAATGTTAGAAGTCGTATACCTGTAAGATATGTTTTTGTATTCTTCGATTGCCAACCTACTTTTATCTATACAGTTTTATATATTTGCCGCTTCGCGTTTCGATCAAAACTTATGAAATACGAATCTTTTATCTTTAAGAGAATAACGTTTAAATTCGATATTTTTAACACGGTTTTCAAATTCTCAAATTCTTCAGATAGCAGAATATTTAAATCAACGTACGTTTCAATGAAGTTCGAGAACTCTATCGTTTTTCACGTTGAAAATTCATTCCAAATTACTTTGTCACGAGTTTCTCCTGCCAACTACCTACATATTTATACTTTCTCGTTTGACTAGCTTTTAAAGTTCCACTCCATGCATTCTCATTAACCGTTAAGTTCGGTAAACGAATCGTTTCATGCGCGTTTTACGTTGAATCACCGTTATTTACATTTACAGTGCTTGAACGACTCTCGTTCCCTTTGTTTTAATCTTATGCAGCGCATGCACGTGCTACGTGCACCTCTCGTGCATGCGTATGCAGTCCGTATAACGGTGTCCAACGCGGAACTATGTTCGTTTAGTTCGGTTCTTTAAATTATAAAAGAACAATCATGCAAAGTTCCATTTCCTCCACTTAATGTCCCTTTGCTACGATTCTCTGTGTCCAAAAAACTGTCTGACTGTTATATACGTAGTTGTTCCGCCTGAAACTGGCCATCTCCCTAACGACTTTCCTTCGAGAAACGTATCGCCAGGCATTTGTTTTACAGCAAAAAGAGAAATTGTTCCTCTGGGACCTTTTCACGTTTTTTATTCTTTCTTCTGATTTTTGATGGCGTGTCGCAATAAATAATGGCAGATGCTTTTCTTTCGCCTGGATACATTGGCCTCGTTCTATGTTTTGTTTGTGAGAGAAAGTTTTCGGATAGGGTTTGTAGAATTATTGTTGCTTCTGTTATACACGGTTAATTAAGATATTTAAGATATTTAGTTTTTGCGTTAAACATATCGAGTAGTAGTGAACAAATTGGTATCTCCAAATACTCGTATTTCGTCTTACTTTTCATCAGTTAAAAGGTCTACACACACGATTGCTTGATTTTATACAACGAAAGTAAATATATTCTTTCATATATTCTCATAATTTACGTAATTGCACCCTATATAAATTTGTAGAAGAGAAACGTAAAGCACGAGCTTTTTGTTACATCGTTTTCCAGGATATCTTCTCGTTTATGAAAGTAGCTTGTTAAAAAAATTCCAGGATTCCATCATACTAATTAGTCATTCTCTCTTTCGTTGCAAGGGACATTGCACGCACATGCACGTATCTATATTTTTTCAGAGAGAATTAATCACTCGCAGGAAGTTCGTAAAAATTTCATAGTTCGATTCATCCAATCTTGAGCAGCTTATTTTATTTTTATTTAATTTAGAAGACATTAAAGCGAAGTAGTGAGAAATATTTACGTAAAAATATTCATTACATGTATTCGATATGTTTCGCGTAAAAATATTTATCTAAAAATACGTATTTGGACGATGAAAGAGAATCTAAAAATTGAAAACGATATTCTGGAAATTGGAGCAGAGGCTAGAAATTATGTTTAAAAGGTAAAATAAACACGCTTATAGTAGGGAAAAGACATCAAACAGTGGAAGGAAAATCGTAGACGTCTGTTGGTAGTCGAATTCATGTCAGACTCGTCGTCGTCTTAGAGAACGAAATCCTATCGCTGAAGGCTGTTTGCTCCTTGTTTCCCCGCTGGATTCCCGCGTGAACCGTGAAATTCTCGGTCGTGGATCGCACCAATTTCGTCTTCACGCGTTTCGCCTTGTACGGAACGTTCTACGCTCGATTTCGTCACCGTTTCCCGCGTCCTCGTGGCACCAATTCTCGCGCTTCACGCCTTCGTGAAGCGGCAAACAGCGGTGAAATACGCGGCTGTCGCATCGATAGGCAGATTGGCACGTGTCATCGATTCCTGCACGTGCAACCCTTTAGTTCTGTTCAATTTGCCGATCGAAATGTTTTCAGCTACGAAATTTTGGTTAATTGGAAATTGAAGTTTAGGATCCTACTTTTACTATGTAAATCTATCTATATAAAATTATAAAAGATCTTTTATCTATATAAAACATTATAAAAAATTGCCTCTTAATTTTATTTTAATGTTTTTGTTCGTAAAGGACTTATTAAATTCGTTTAAGCTTAAAGCTAATATCGCGTTAGTTCTTTAATTGTATTATTCGATCCTTTGAATGTGCCGGGTTGTCGGATGCACTGGTGGCATATGCTTCGTTAAAGTCGCATGAATAACCACCGAAACACTTATCTTAATTGCGTTGCCGACAAAATAAATTGTTACCGGTATACATATCAAGATCAGGTCCCTGCATCGATTTGTAGGAACCGTCAGACAGTCTCCGGGAGCTTGTTGTCGATGAAGAAACACCTGCTCTCGTACGTTAATGAAATTTCTCGTTTGTTCATTTGCCTCTATCTATTTTACTTCTGCTCTTCTGTTCCTTGCGAATTCTTCCGACAATATAGCAAATTTCGTAATTTCTGTTAAATGATTCTTCGTTGTTACCGTATGTATCTCATGGATGTTACAGTTGGAGACTTGTGGAGAAAGGACACGATGCGTCACATTCTCTATTTTTCGTGTAAGAACAGTTCTAAGATACGATACTTTGTCAACCAGTCACGTATTACGAAAACTGTCTTCTTATAAAAGCAAGTTACGTGGCTCCTTTAAAAAATATTTGCATCAAAATTATTGATTCGTCGAATCTCTTAGACAATACCGATTTCAAAAGCGTTCATCATAGTATTTTACATGACAGGTATGTTGTTAGTCTCTTCATAAAACTTCGCCCATTTGTCATCTATATCTAGCAGGTTCACGTATCTTTCACTCGAATTAGTTGCTCCTCTTTTTAGCTGCATTATACGTACGTATATTAGAGTACATCAGTCTAACCACCAAACAACATAAAAATCAGAGAATCAACAAAATTGTACTCGTCACATTTTACCGCCGTAATCTTCGATCGAAACGATCGATGTAATTCATGGGTTCGCGAACAACGTAGCGATTATTTGCTTTTTCCCCCGCGAACTTCTTCTCGTCAAGCGTTTCTTCTTCGTATTATGAGTATACGTTTGCATTTTTAGGCCGAAATTTTCATCAGACGGGAACCCTTCCTCTGCATTTTCCCTACCCTTCGGCAATTATTACCGGGATTCAGGATTCACGCAAATCTCGTCTTTCTCTCTTTCTCGTTTTATCTTCCGTTCGGGGGCGGAAGCTTCTGGAGAGTCATTGGATAAGGGGGAAACAGTGCTGCGGTAGGAATCGCTGGCTGCAGTATTGACTATACTTCACGGCCAGCTCTTTCGTAGAATACTAGAATGTATTTTCTACAACGTTATCGCCCTTCATGCTATGCCACGTCGCTTCCGCCTCTGACGCAACCGCTGCCTCGCTGCTCCCGAGCCTCCTCGAATTTCGATGGGGCGAATGCGCAGGAATGGCAAACGCCTAATTGCGTTTTTCGCTGGTTTGCTGTTTGATACAGAGACGTCAGAATCGCAATCCGTTTCTTTGTCGAGTGATCGAGTTTTCTCGAGGGTTTAATCTGCATTTCATACGTCGTATGCATAGTTGCACAGGATGTGTATTTTTCTGAACAATTAGTATACTTTTGTTGATTAATCTTTCGATTTCGGTAATGGAAGGTGTAATATGATGTGGATTGGTTTTATTAACTTAATTTTCCTTTATATGAAAAGGCAAGTGAGATAGATTTCGAAGTTGCAACTGTTATTGTCCGGATAAAACGAAGAATACGTGAAATAAATCTATTATTTGAAGAATAATGAAACGATAAGAACATTATTTGTTATGCAAAATTCTCCGTCTTAATAATAATAATAATCATCCACTTTTTCAATCGTACAAACTGAAAATTAGATATACATACGATTAGATATATTTCAGGCTGCGACTTTTTCAATGAAATCTCTTTCAACGTACGATACCTTACGGCATAAAACAATCGCGCACTGGATAAGGAAAGAAACATATTGTAATTTCGTTAACGCTCAATAACGTCTTCTAAACAACTCTCTCCGAATAATACCTTTCTTCTCGACGAGATATTCGTTTCCAAAGAAAATGTACATCCTTGGCTGAAGTAACCCGTGCCTTTGACCGAACCTTGCCGCTAGTTAATAGAATAGGTTATCAAAGCAGTGCCACGTTCTCATACCTATTGAACACAACCGAGAGCAGCAGGGCCTTTAATTGAATCGGCGAAATAATTCAGTTACTAGCTACACAGCGTAATGCACTAATGCAGTTTTCTGTCTGAGAGAAAAACAACGGTAATTTGAACGTAGGAATAGCCGCCTGGAGAATCACCCCCATTATCGTTCACGCGAATGTTTTTGCTCTTGAAAATGTGATTTTTGCCGGATAACTGCGTTTCAGCTAGTTTTAACAACTTTGTGGAATATTAAAAAAATCTTTTTGCTGACTAAGTTTATTCGTGAATTCTCGAAAATTAGAAGTAATTCTTTGAAAGATTTTGACGTTGTCGACAATTAGAATTTTCGTACGATATATATATTAGGAAGTTATCGAAGCTTAAAGTTCTCTGAATTATTAGAACAAAACATGAGTACTCCGGAACACTTGTCGAGAGACTGAAATAATTCAGAGAACTTTTAGCTTCGTAATGAATAAGTTTAGGGCATACGTATGTTAGTATTTTTATGTAGAGCGCAAGGAACTGCATCGATTGATGCAGTCAAAAATGTAGGTTTCCGTTTTTAAAGAAAGTGCTGTTGTATCTTTCTGATGCACCGATGCACAAAAGTGCATAAAATTAGTTGCATATTATGCGCCGCCTGATACCATTTAACTTTCACTTATGACATCTTCTTCTATCCTAACCGTTTTGGAGATGTACAGCCTGTTCCAGTTGCGTGGTACACCCTGTATATATATGTACACATTGCTTTTTACAACGTCAATAGATATTTCGTAAAGGATGTTAGACTATTGGTATCGCGGTTGAAAATGCGATATTTGTAGATTTTACATTATTGCGATGCATGTGTGTTGTGCTCGTACAAGATCAAAGCAGAATTCATCATCTACGTATGTATAATTCGATCGATGGCCAATATAACCACTTATTATCGACGACATAAAAATGCACTTTGTCATTGTCAGCAGCGCAATAAGCAATTGCCCGTCACAATCATTCCCGCGTCAATTTCGCGTATTTTTCGCGATCATTCGCAATGGAATGTATCTTGGCCGAAGTGAAGGCTATAAAACAGCCATATAACTCCAACGAAACGCCAATTCCGCTCTCAAGAAACGCTTCTAATGCCATTACAACGGAGCCCGGTTTTCACGATCTTATTGTGCGCGACAGAACCGTCAACTCCGATAGTCGACGTTAATTGGATCTTTGATACATTTTCCAAGAATCATCAACCGAGAACACTCGGCATTGTCTTCTTCCACGAACACCATATCTGAAATTTTCTGCTCCAACCTACTTCATTCTCAATTTTCAATTCTCCAACTACCCTTAACGCTCCTCTCAACTACTGCTTCAGTCAAAGGGGTGACTTTTCAACGATTCGAGCAAAGGAACAAAAACCAACTAAAAATCGATCAAAATCAAATAACTTTTAGAGACTGTAAGCTGTAAATTCGTAATGACGAACTTCTCCATCTTTTTGAAGTGTGAACATCACACGAAAAATTGCTTGCGATAAGTACAATTTTGTTAATTGTTTTAGAAGAATTTGTTTGACCCAACCAAAGCTATTATTGTGAATACGAACGATATTTTAATACCTTCGATCTTTTAACGTCTTTCGATATCTTAATATAGTATAAGCATTGGAAAATACATTACTTGTTGCCTCGAAATTGAACATAAGTGATACAATGTTGATAACACCAGATTAATTGACTTAAATTATTGAATTTTAAAGCCTGTAAAAAACAGATAATGAGACTTATCGTGTTGTCCTACAATCTTCGTACGAAACCTATACTTTTCTCTACCAACAAATATAATTTAAGCTTTATTACCACGGGTCCTCAATTACCAAAACGAAAAAAAAGAAGAGATCCATACAACGCAACGCGTCTCGTCTGCAGGCCAGAATCGGTGACATAATACGCGTCGCCATAAGAGTACCGCCGAATTACTCGCCCGCGCACACACTATCATATATACATACTACATACACGTACACACAGATGAAGTAGTACGTATACGAACGCCGGCTGGCTAGCGCGAAATCAGCGCTGGTGTTACGCGCTCGCATACCAGCTCGCGGAACCCGCGCCGCGGTTGTGCGCGTGCGCCGTGTAAACTGCGTGTGCGCTGCAGCGCGCACTCACCCCCCGCCACCCCGTGTGCACACGCCCGTGTTGCAGCGCGTCGCGCAAGCGTGCGCGTGTGCGTGCGCGTATCGAGGCATTGTGTGCGTGTCCAGGGGCGCGCGTGCGGCCCCGCAGCGACCTTGAGCCTCCTCGGTCCTCCTGTAAGCCTCTCCCTCTATCCACCTCCAATCCCCCACCCCACGCACTATATCTCCCTCCCCTATCACCGTTGCCGCAATTTCTCTCTCCCTCTCTCTCTCTTTCTCTCTTTTTCTCTCTTTCACCTACGCTCGCTCACTCCCACCCCCTCCCTTTCGCTTTCCTTTGCTCCGAGCGCCACGCAGTTAGCGATGGACTCGAGACACGTTCGGAATTGATTGACCGAGTCCGTCGAGTTTTTCTGGTTACTTTGAGAAGAGTTCGATATTGCTAGGAGAATTTTGTGTGGTTTCGGAGTTTGAGCTTGTTTGATGAGGTTAGGCTTGTATCGAAGGTTCGGGGTAGGTGGAGGTTTAATGTATTGTAGAAATATGATTGGGCAAGTTTTCGGTGGTCTGGACCCTCTTGCACGATTAAACTAATATTGTTAGCGAAATTTTACGAGTCGCAAGTTACAAGTTAACGGTCGCAAGCAGAGTCTTTCGTATTACAGTGACAGATTCGATAATGAATTTTAGAAATGAGTTTGACGGTCGACCAGTCGTCCGATTGTTACGTGTGAAATTACAAAATTATAGAATAATCGGCTGTAACCTATAACTTGTAACTCAATAGAATCTGTTGCTTTTCAATCGCGTCATTGAAATACAGAAACGATATACAGCTTTCATCCATTCAGCATGTTATATGAACCGTTCAGAAGCCACATCAGGTCAACTTCATAAATTATGAAATACTATTACACTGGTCTTTCAAGCTTATCTTAGAACTTAACATTCTTTACGCGATCTTCTCGCCATGAATGAACTTATGCAAATACGTAATATTAATCTTCACTTAATAAAAGCACTGATCTCACGTGACAAATATTATAATTATATATAAACTTGCGTCTCAATTTATCAAAATTAAATTTCCCTTCTTTCACCATTTTCAAGCTGGAACAACGTTCCGAACAGCCCCGATATTCGTATAGGGAAATTGTTTGGAAACTCGTGGCAGAAAACTCGATGGCCATCGCTAAGCGCCACGCAGCAATGCCTCGAGCGGCTGAATTTCCATCTACCTTCTCTCTCGCTCGCCCTTTCCCCACTCGTTTTCATACCCCTTCCTTTCATTACTCTCTGCTGTTACGTCCGCCTCTGTCCCTCTCGATGGCTCTATGACAGTTTCTCTCTCTTGTCTCCCCACGACTCCTACGCTTTTTCCCCCCTTTACCCTTCTATCCTCTCACGAGGCTCGACGCCTCTTGCACGCACGCAATGCCAGAGCAGGGAGTGCACACTAAATTTTGGCGGACCAGGAACGTATATAGCCTCGCTCCGCGATGGTGTCATCCTATGGGCGTGGGTTTCATAAATTATCCCCTCGGTGGTGTTTTGACGAACGATGGCAGATAAGAATCTTTGACGTTCTTTATGAGGTTTTGTCACTCCCCTGAATGAAAACCTCGAAACTAGCTGTATACGATTCATTTTCACGCCAACGTTAAAATATTAGCTGTGTTCTATCTTGAAGATACTTGAATAATTGAAAATTTTCCAAACGTTTCGCTCATAAACGTCTGACCATATATCCGTCTGAGCAATATCGGTCCATTCTACTTAAACGTTCCTTCGTAATACGGAAATTTTCTTCGTCAGTTTAGTAATCTTGCGTTCTCGTGGTGTATACACGTTAGTCGATGAATTGGACACATGAATGAATTGACACAGTACGAAGAGTGGATTCGCGCAATAAAGCTGTAACAAAATTCCTCATCGAAAGGCGTGATAGCAATAACGATAAAGCAATGAAGACGTTTCGAGTCTACGATTCGCGGCTTGTTTTCGTCTAACTGACTCGTATCATCGGAAGGGTTATTGTCAGACCAGAGAATGACGTGAGACGGTCATTTCGTTCCGATTCACTCAACCGCTCGTAAATTCTCTTCGTGACCTCGACTCGAACGCGTCCGTATGGTTGCGCGACTCAGCCGACGAATATACCACGGGGCGTAACTGCAATTTCAAGAACCGTGAACACCTTACGCCTTCTTTTGACGTTTCTCCTTCGCGAATCTTCTTTTAAAAAATCAGCCTCGTTACATAAGGCGTGGCACGCGTGTGCGTTGAAGAATGTCGTGTGCACACTTGTTCATCGAACTCTTTACGTAGCCGCTTCTGTTTGCCTTTCAAGTTTCGGCAGAGCCAAAGATAAATACTCATGGTCCTCGATGCTCGGTTTGGCGGTTCGAGCAGTCGATAAATTAATGGACAGTTTGTTACACCGCTCCAATCTCTGACTTCGAATAATTCGCCATGACGAGCTTGAAACGAAGGCTCTCCGATGCTTGTGTCAGGTGTGAAAGTAGCAAATTCTACACCTTGAAAATCGGATTCGTTGCGCTTCATTTTCGTAAACAGACGAATTCTGCTGAGTAACGCGGTCGTTTCGTAACCTAACCGTGCTAACGCGCCATTCAGATATCTTTAGGGACGTTAGATTCTTTTGTAGAATTCGCTGGATAGTAAGAAATATCGCTTAGAAACTTGTGATATTGGCCTACGATCGAAGAACTTGGAATCAAGCGATAATTTCGGAAGATAGTCACTTTTTCCCCTTTGATTTCTCCATTTTCAAGTTGTACGAGAGTTAACAGATATTTATTTGGAATTTTCCTGCCATTCTGTTATTATATGATAAATAAGCGACTAATATGAATATTTTGGCATTTAGAATTGCGAAAGATCGTTATCGGATTGTTGTTTTATATAAATTTTGTAATATTCTGCTCATATTTACATTCTGTTCCGTAACTTGGAATATATCATAACACGATCGCTGTGAAAACAAATGGGTTGAATTAGAAACATTTAGTAATGATCTTAGCCATAGACATAATTTTCAACTAATGTCTACCAAAACTTTTGAATATAAAGCTTGATAAAAAATCGCATCGTTCGATCAGATCGTCAGATTAATTAGATCGGAAGATTAAAATCGATCCTTCGAAGCGATCCTTCCCTTCAAAGCAGTCAGGGGAGAAGAAAAATCGAAAAGGCGTGGAGGATGCATCCGCGGCCGGTTCTGCATAGTTCACAGCCGATTAAACTTTCCGTGGGACAGTGACGTAATAGCGTGGCCGTGGTAACGAAGGCGACCGTGCAACCGTGATCCCTTCCACGCTCGCGGCGTTCTTGCCGAGTGGCGCCACGTTTCCGCGTTTCGTCCCTGGCACGTGTTAGATTAGAAAGTGGCGGGGATGCGTGATACCTTAGAAGCGTTAAAGGGGGATATATGGGATCGTAGTGGAACGACAAAGAGACAATGACAGGGAACGAGACGAAACCCTTTGAACGAGAAAGACAGCGATAGAAGGTGGCAAGGGGAATCCGGCGAAGATCAACCATGAACAAGCAGAAGAGAGAAACAGATAAATACTGAAAGAGATAGAAACTAGAAATGACAGAGAGAGCGAGAGAGAGAGAGAGAGAGAGAGAGAGAGAAAGAGAAAGAGGTACCACGCGAATTGAAGTTCTACTAGCCTTAAGCAATCTCTCCCCACCCCTCTTCGAAAAAGTCGAATCTTACTTCCCCTACTCCTGGACGTTTCTCCTTCGGTTCCTCTCCTCCCACCTACGCGACCTTCCCTCTTCTTCCACTCGTGCCTACCGCCACCCGGCCCCCCGAAAGTACACCGAACTCACACTATTTCGTCTAACCGCATTTGCATCGGCACCGATGACCCATATTCACGTTCTTTCCTCCGCGACACCACACCATCGACGTCTTCGATTCTCCTTCTCTCTTCTGCCACCGGTTCCATCTACTACTCGTACACACGTCGATCGCGTACGATCCTCCCGCGCGCGTACGTCGTCGTCGTCGTCGTCGTCGTCGTTGTCGTCGTCGTCGTCGGGGTCCTCACCGTCGTCGCGGCTATCTGTTCCTCTACCGCTCGCTACCAGTGAGTAGAAAGAAGATAGAGAAACGAGCACGCGTGCACGAGTAACGGAGAACGAGTCAGTGAGAGCGTACTTCACGGTGAAGGAGAGAAAGAGACACGCGACGACGGACAGTTACGCGTGATTCGTTCCTGCGAGTCGCGACGATGCGCGATGCAAGTCGGTGACTCGATTTCGGCCGGCTAAGACCAAGTTAACTCGGCCCAGTGTATACGCGACCAGTGTTCCGATACACTACGAGAGCATCACGCGGAGGGAACACGCGACTTTCGTTTCAGTTTCATCTTTCACTGCTTTGCCTGTCTCTTTGTTTTTTCTTCGTTCGCTCGTTCGTTATTCAAACGTACGCTTTGTAAATCAAAGTTATCCGGTTGCGTTTCGTAACGTTTCGTTGTACTGTGTTCGTGGCTCGAAACAGGGAGCATCAAGTAGAATCAGTGAGATCGAGGAACACTTCTGGAGGATCATGTGCCGCGTGAACACGTGTACGCGAGACCGGTGCGCAGAGTACTGCTGTCGCTCTGTTCAGTGAGTTCGAGCCAGCTCGTGACTCGTAAATCGGCAAAAGTGATTCGTACAATCGAGATACGAGCGTGTATCGTGTGATCCCGAAGTGGGTGTCGCAGATATTCGAAACGCGTACGGATTATCGCGAATGGTGCGCGATCATCGATGCATCGGTGTCCCTGTTGAGGCTGTATCGAGCGGATGGTAATACGGTCCTGAGCATCGGTAGGTTTCGCTCCGGCTTTTATCGCTCGTATCACGGAAATCCGGTTAGAACGTTCCATGACACGGTGTAGAGTACGAGCAACTCGCGGTTAGCCAACTGATTCGATTCGATGATTCGCATCCCCGGTTTGCTCCATCGATCTCTCGAGCTGGTGAATTACCCGTTGCCTTGACGATCGCTGGGTTACAGACTCGTCTATGGATCGTAATATTTCGTCGATAACACGATTGCTCTCGGATGGATATTGCGACTCGTATCGTGACACCGTGAACATTTCAAAGATTTGACGCGTATTCAATAGAGCTGTTATCGTAGACGACGGTTACGCTTTAAGATACTGCTGTAAATGTTTTGATACGTAGTGTTTTATACGCTGCTTTTATATGTATGAATTGTTGATGGTTTATAAAGGAAGATTGCTTTCTGTATAGTTGGACGAACTGTTGGGCACGAGCGCGATCAAGAAGGAAAATACCTACTTGAAGGTGGCAGAAACAGGGGTGGAGAAGGTCACGGGGTCGGGCCTAGGGGTGGCATCATGGACTCTCATCAGCAATTCTGTCTCAAGTGGAATAGTTTCGGTAGCAACCTAGCGACAGCGTTCTCGAATTTGTTCAAAAGCGAGAGTCTTACCGATGTCACCCTATTCTGCGAGGGTAAGTTCCACTCGTATATTACTTACAATTAACATGTTTATACTTGAGCGGGTATCTTAAAGATTCGGCAATTTCATCTACGTTATATATTATCACGATATCTCGTTATGTATAAAAGAGAATCTCGAGGATCCATAAAAACATGTCGCAACGACGATGCACGTACAATCGTCTTCGAAATCTTATACCTTCTTAAATCAAAGTTGTCACTGCACGCTTCGATAAATCGAGTATTAACTGTCAGTCGGTGTCGTTGAATCGTAAACGGCGCGTAATGGTATCAGTAAAGTTACATAATTTCAGAATACATAGACTACACTTTTGTTTTAACCCATATCCCGTATTCCACGCGATAAGAACCATCAACGAAATCTCTCGCGTAAGATACAAAGCAAAGATGGAAATTAAATAACCGGGTCTAAATCTAATTCGACTTTGCGATCATCCGTAAACCAACCGAGAGCTAAACGCGACTTCCACCAATCCATTTATCAATGTCGAGCCATTGCAGTGACGACGCGATATTCGAACAGCAATCACGTTTCCCTGGCTTATCAGTTAACAACAAAATCTAAAGATTGCTGAAAGAAACAATAGTTTTCGCACGTGGCCGGAAGCCTTTCGTACCTCCAATGTCTGACCAAAGCGACGCCATCACTCCTTGCGCGCGAACACGCTCTCACCTGCCGACCTCTGTGCAAACGTATGCAGGCGGTCACATGATTCGCGAGCCGGTGCACGTGTGCGGCTGCAGGCGAAGTGCAGCGGCGGCAGATTGGCCCGCCTCCTACCCCTGTTTCACCCAATCACGCGGGGCGAGTCACCACTCGCGCAGAGTCAGTCGGCGTGCATGCGAATCTCTGCCAGCCTTGCACATCGTTCTATGTATACACCGTATATACGTATACGTATCGTAGCAAGCGGATACACGCGCGTGCAGCGTGCTACTGGTGCGCGCGATTTCCCCCAGTGCGAATGCAACATTCTTACAGATTCGTCGCGCGAAACCGCAGTTCGCGGTGAGCCGCGGTGCAATCCACTCACGCTTGCATTGCGTCGTTCCTCGTGCGTGTCATACTCGTATCGTACTCGTATCGATCGCTACGATGCATCCGACTGATTGTTCGTGAATCTCGCCGAGAGTTTCTTCAAAAATTTCTACAGAATTTATGAAGAATTCGTCGGGGCGATTCGTAGAGAGTCTGCTTAGAAGTTCGCATGGGATTTGCAAAGAATTCGTGTAATTATGGGTATAATTCGTGGGAAAATATCGTGGAAGTTGTATAAAGAATTCATCGATTCGTAATCATAAAAATTCATGAAACCGGTAATTCCTAAAGAATCGATTAAAGAATTCGTATAAAACGGAGAAAATGAAGAATTCGTGGAATTATAGTTAAAAGATATATTCATAGAATGATCGATAAAGAATTTATAAAGAATTCGTTAAAAAGTCCGCTGGGTCGAAATAGGTATTTTATCTGTGCCTGGGGAATGAACGTTTCGATCGAGTGGATTGTTTTAATTTATCGCCACGCGTGTCCCGTTTATGCAGCCACAACAGAGTGGTTTCCGGTCCTAAAATAACAGACGCGGATATACATCTTAATTAATAATGAATCGCGTTGATGCAACGATATTTCGTCACTGTTCGCTGGTTTTGCTTCGAGCAGAATTCGTTTTGGAGTTTCTGTGATGCCTTGTCGTCGTAGCCTAATGCGATCGTCACATGATTGTTTAATGTGCATCGTGCAGGAAAAGTTATCGGTGTCTGATTTCGGTGATGCGTTAAATAAACACGTGTCTCGTGTGACGTAAATATTTGACACGACTGGATTAACATAATCGTTTAGAGTTCACTGCAACGATTTCCTCTATCTATATTACGTGTTATAAATTTAAGTATCGCGCTACGTTCTACGTATTGTATTCTATGCATCGAGCAAAAGAAGATAATAATATGGCTCCTGTTTAATTTGAATACCATTTGACTTCCTAAGTAATGCAGCCTATGCATCGAACAAAAGAAGACAATGAAATACTCGATGATACCTGCATACTTACACAGTTCGTATGTCAAATAGAAATGCGTCACGAGGGCAATCGTTATTGCACGATCTTGTTCATATTTACACTGCTAAAAATTGACTCACCGTGTGCAACGAGTTACACGCGGAGCGAAGACTACCGAGGCTTCGCGATTGCGACGTCAATAAATTTCGGCATAACTTATCAGCCACAATGATAACGCTGCTATAAGCCAACATACGAAACTGGATATTTCTTCCGTTATCAACTCTGCTGGATAAAAAAGAATGTGCAACTTTCGAGACTCGTGCTCGAGTTTCTTCTAATCTCCGATGTCATGCCCTCGTAAACATATTGATCAAGCAATTTATATGTACATACATTGAAATGATCCGAATCATCGGAATCTTGCGTGCATAACGTGTCACGCTGCATCGACGCTGCAGTACCGTTATAAATTCTATTGTCGAATACAAAAGTATGAGTGAGTGGATATTGGTGTCACACCGACTCAGACGCGGCTAACGGCGTTCTGTTAAATGCAGCACGTAGAGAAAGTTGTGAATTGACTAGATCGACCGATTAATCACTATCGCTCGCGAAGACCGCAGAACCGCTCGCTTAATTGGTTAGTTAGCCCACCAAGTGCCATCGTGCTGCTTTTTCCCCATGATGATCGTAAGAGCTATGTGGATCGATCGAAACGAGACTAGCTGCGCCTGGTCTTCTTTTATTTCTAGTGGTAACATAATCGATCGACTGTTGTGTGCTGGAAATTCTAATAGCGTGATATCACCCATAGATACTTGGTTTTCCAGGATTTCGTTTCAACGATCAGGAATTTGGGAAAGACTCTTTAGGAAAGTTGAAATTCTAAGAAAATTTGTATATATCCTCTATCGGATGTCATTAATTAGACGGATTTTTCTAATATTTCCTAATAGTTCACTATTTTCGTGAAATTAATGGATAGAATTGTTTGCTTTTGATTATCGATATTGACATCTTTGTGTGAAAAATGTCACTTATAGAAATTTTGTTGTACTCGTTAAGATTGTTTCGCTAAACGAATATCAGCGAAAGACGAGCCAAAAAGTGTAGTGGAAATAATAACACAGATCGTAATTAGTGGACATGCAGTGACCGATGAAATGGACAGTCTTCGTAAGAATCGCAATTACCCAATTACGTATCTTCTGACATATCGAACATGTAATCGAAATCGTTCCACCAATATCAATCTTCTTTGCTTCCCTCTGAACATCTCTACAAATTCATCTACATTTAGGCTATTTTTTCGCGACGAATTCTCAACATGCAACTCGCGTCAATGTCGACGTCGGACAGCTAAAGTCCAACCGCGCGATTCGCGATAACCTTCGCTGGCCCCGAAACGGGTGGACACTTCCGAAACGGACGTTTTTTACATTTGTACGCGACGCGATATGAATTTTTGTTCGCGCGTGCAACGATCTACCCGACTGTCCCTATTCCCCTTACGGTCTCGTTTCCTCCGACGAACGCTCGATTCTCCTTTTCTAACGCTTTCTCTCTAGTCCACACGCGCGCGTCCTGATTTCACGAAAACAGCCTCTAACGCGCTCTGCCTAGTGGAACAGTTTCTTTGAAACGAAGGGAAAGGAGAAGTTTCCTTTCCAGTCTCTCCCGTAGAGTTCTAACGAAGGTCGTAGGATCTGCTCGCCTCGTTGGGAAGGTGGACGAAAGTCGACGAAAATCCGTAGTCGCTCGTTCCTCCACTCCGATGGGGAGAAACAGGGAGGAGTAACTCGATGCTTTGTCGCCTGGAGTGTGGTCTTTCTGCTCGTGAAGCTAGAGAGGGTGAGAACCTAAAAGGGAGGTCGGTAGATGGGAAGGGTTCAAGGACGACGAAGTTTGCTGTCGAGGAAAAGGGAGGTAAGAACGTAGTAGCGTGCTCCAAAGATGAGATCGTGTGGTTGAGCAATGCGTATGCTCGTCTGGTTTAGATGTGTGCGCATGTACAAATGTGTGTTCGTATGTATACGTAAGTACATGTATGTATATATGCATATATGAATGTATGTTAGTATACATACACATATATGTGTTTGAAAAACTCGTAAGGAGATTTGCTTTACTTTTAGTATTTTACGTTATAAGACACGTATAATACGGTTGAAATAATAGATAAATAATAAAAATGCTTAGAAAATAAAAGCTGCGAGAAGCATATGATTTATATAATATACTAAATGATAACGTCGGCTGGTAATACTTATGGCTGACAGTGTATGTAAGAATATGTATGCGTATGTATGTCGATGCATATGTATACATATATACGTACCAGACTATGCGCACAGATGTATGTAATCGCTGGAAGGTCCAAAGGAAGACGAAAGTAGGTCTGGGTTACAGTTAGATCTAACAGTCTTCTTCACGGTCTTCTTCAACCGTATAGGCGATGCACACTGTTTCAAACGTATCGGCACGTGGTATACGCACTGGCACGCAGCACACGTATATTCGTATTTCTATATGTATAAATGCGTGGGACGTTGCGTATCTTTCGAGCTTGCAAGTAACTTGTGGTAGAATTTCTGATCGAAGTTGGAACATTGAACATAGGGATGGATTAGACGTGGAGTTAAGATAGCAGAATTAAGATTGTTATTCGCTTCGTTTTCTGATCCATTGTTATTATACTTTATACATTTGCTTTGCTTTATAACGTTGTTTGTTTTCTTTTCGATATAGCCTGTTTTAATAATGGGATTATTAATTGTTGTTTAGAAAATTAGTAAGTATGTAAACACTTGATACATCGAGTTTAGTTCACAAGCCACTTTGATCTATCCCATAAATCGAAAAACAAAGAACAATGATAACGTAAGAGACATTATTTTTTAGATGTACTGTGAAATCTCGTATTACTTGTGTCATCTTCTCGCAATAAATGAACTCGTGGAAGTAGATACCTAATCTATTTCCAGAATAGTGAATGTTAATCGCGTACATATTTAATGAAATTGAGAAACTGACTAGAGGTGAAGTTTGGTTTCTGGGAGGCTCGAATCAATATTGTAGAATCGAAAATAAATGTAGCGCATAAACGTATGGTTTATATTAGTATTGATTCAGCGTTGGAAGTTGCATAACATATCAAGGCGAAAGATAAGACTCGAGTACATAAATCTTTCGCCGTAAGAAATGTGTCAAGCACGAAGTAGGAACACGTGTATCTGCGATATGAAAATATTCGGGCAAAAATCGAGAAGAAAAGGAAAAAAAAAAGACGAATTACATACAAATCGAAATTTACAAGCGTTATCAACGAAACGCGAGAAAGTATGCTTGTGAGCTGTGTGCGCGCCCGCGCGATCAATCGCTTCTGTATATGTGTGTAACGTTACAAGATTATACGGAGTGTGCAAGCGACACGTGGAACGTTAGACCAGAAACATTCATATACCGTTTGTTAGTGTCCGAGCGGAACTATCCCGGACGCTGTCCTTAGATGCGAAAGACGGTTTCTTATGCGGCCATCGCGACCAAAATTCATTTGAATATGACCCAAATAATTGCATCTATTTGCATGTGATACGTGTGGCTTCTTAGAGTAAACGTTTAATAATTTTTCGTATTATTAGAAAACTAAGGAGGTTTCTTATATTGAGCAAAAGCTGCTTGTTTTAGCGACAGAATCTTCTCTTTTTTTTTACGCGATTATTCCTGGTAAAGATATCAATATTAAGCGAAGTCGTTTTAGCGCCGTCGAATATTTTCGCTCTGTTCTTCGTTGCTTTTTACGTGTTGTGAACCGTATAATATAAGGTCATGGCATAGTTTTATGTAAATATGCCATTACTGCTCCTCTTACGTTATTGTTACACGCAACGAACAAACAAGCCTTCTTTCGTTGTTATATATCTCAAAAAATATTATATTATTAAACATATATATAACGTTACCTACCCCCGCCCCCCCCCCCAAAAAAAAGAGAAGCGAATCTAAAAATCTGAAAAATATTCGATTTCAATCGTTTCTCGAGTGTAAGAAGCAAAAAGAATTCGAGTTAAGTTTTTTCCAAATCATGATTTTAACTAATTTATAACATCTATAAAGCAAACCAGTCATAATTTCATAATTATAAACCTCCTTCCACATCGTAAATCCATTAAAAACCTAAAATCCAGCAATCTTAGTCATTCTGAATATTCATAACACAATAATTTCCAACAGAGGAAATACATTAGCCGCGTATCGTTATTACGCGACACGAAATCTTTCCGCCAGATTATATTTCGGGCGTAGAGAGCGTGATTTGACCAAATCCACGACGCGACGTAGTCGCCGCGATACGAGCCGTTGTGGACGATTATCTTTCGAGATCAATCGTTGTTATTGGGTCACTGTGTTTAGTGCAACGCGATAACGCGTGGGCAGACACAGTTCCGAGCGGCAGCACGGTATCTGGGTGAAGCAAAAGGGTCGGCCATAAGCAGGAAATTAGGCCGTGTCGTTGGTTCGCCGCTGTATGTTGCAACCAGAACTCGAAGTGACGCACGCGGAAACACGCACAGATGCGTAGCCACCGTGCGTGGCTGCATGTGGACACGTCGTGAGAACGCGACACATCCTCTGTCCTATGAAATCCATATGTTTTACAAATTTTTATCCGCTATGAAATATCGCTTTTTGTTACTATACTGCGTTTTAGGCCTGGAAATGTTTGTTCCAGCGTGAAGCACGAGCTATATCAGCTTTTATTATTAGTGGATTCGACTTTATCGATAAATTTGCCGTTAGAAAGAGACAAAGTAGATTTATGTAATACTGTTTACGAATTGTAGCTATTCATGCGATGGTGATAATTGTTGTACGTATGTACGATTATGACAATCGCACGAACTAACCATTTCTCTGTTCCATAGAGTTTGCTAATGTTTGATCATGGAATTTCTTGGATGGTAGACAATTTTCGATTCTCTTGTAACGTGCTTATAATTTTTCTGAATATATTATAATTAGTTAGTCATCATCTTAAAGAAGGAAGTAATGTTCTAGGATGACTAATTCAGTAAACGGTATTTGCGTGCATAACATTACATTATCGTCAAGGTAAATTTCATTAATGTCGAACAGTTCCTGAGTTATACTTACATATTTATATAATTTATTTTAAAAGAAATATGGAAGACTGTTTGCAATATGGTGTTAAATTAGCGACAAGCTATACGAGTCTTTGGTAATTCGCATCTAATCGTCACTATTCAGGTTCTTCAGAATTCACGTTCATTGATCGCGTACGATACACGCACGCCTTCTAACCGTGCACAAAAATAAAATCAAACGCGCGTTATCTAGTCGATAAGGCTGTTCGAACGCAGGTACACTTCCGCTATTTGAATTTCGAACGGCGATTCAAAAATATAAAGAATTCTCGGTTGAACGTAACACGCTGTTGCTATTTTTATTCGCGAACATAAAGGGGTCTGTGTCCGGACTCTACGGTCCAAGCCGATTTTCTTCAGGAAAATCGTAGAGAATCGTCTAAATAAATACTTCCTATTATTCTGCGGGAAATATTCAAAATTTGCAGATATTTTTTAACCAAACAAGAAATATATTTTTTATTATTACGTTATCAATCTTGTTACATCTATTGGATCATTTTCTATCTCTAATTGCGTTTTTATTGTTGAAACATTTCTCAGCTTTGAAGAAAATATAAAGCAATCGTTGTTTTAATTATAATTTGATTCCAGATACGGAGAATACATATTTACTGTAAATTTTTAGCACTTTAGTGAAATTTATAGTATCCCACAACTATATTTGACAGTTTACTTGAGTCTTTAGTGGTTCATTGTCAAAGAGTCGAAATATTCAAAATCCTTTTCTTTGTTGAAACGAAACACATAAAGTTCATGTATTTATGTATTAAGTACTCAGCTTACTTAAATATATAACTGTATTAGTTTAAAAAATATAAAAAATATGAGAAATATTGGTTATCCGAGCAAAAAATAGAGATATGGAACGTAGTTTAGGAACGATCGCAAATCATGTATAGTCGAGTACAAAGAAGGTTTCAGAAACTCGATGTACGACCGATATAAAGGGGACAACCGAGAAATGGGGAGTGAACGTACTTGACTCGTAAACTCGAGAACTCAGTGAAGCAAAATATACTTCTTAGAGTCAAGGTTAGCTCTGATGCAACAGGATGCCGGCCATTGACATCGTACTCCGTCCTCTCATCAATTCCTACTCGTACACGCGCTAGTAATTCGCAAACTTTTCTGCGTCTTATTTATCTTTCCACGTTATTACGCACTAATTGAAAAGTCTTTTGACTATCAATGAATTGTAATATTTTAAACTTTCACGACGACACTACCTTTGGTACCTTTCACATTTGGATGAAGCCTTGTTTTCAAGATATTTTCTATAATTTCTATGTAGTTTTCGTGAAACTAATCACGAAATATGTAATCATTTTTTTAATGTAATTCTTTCTATTTTACTCAACAAAGAATATCATTTTTTCTATCAGGTAGACATACCTACGTTAGAGGTATAACTTCACCTGACTCCGTTTAATTTTATCTTTGACTCAAAATAATCCAAAGCCATTCGACTTCTTATCAAATATCAAAAATACTCAATCTTCAACGTTTTACGTATACTTAATCATATATCTCTTATTTATTTCAAATTGTATCACATTCCTTTCATGTTTATTATATCCAAAAATCGTATGTCCGATCACTTAATGAGAGTAACAGAATATCAACTCGCTTAAGCAATAAGACGACGTATCAATTTGATGAAATACAACTGTAGTTCAGCTTTCAAACGCGACCAAATCGTTCGTCGGTGGTTCAAATATTTTGTCGTTGCTTTCACAACATCTCGTTCCTCTCGTCTGGTTCTCCTCGTGCAGTCATAGTGATTAATTGAGTTGGCCCATCTAATAGATGAAATGCTAAAGTCCGATACCTTACTTCGAGATTGCTCGTTAATCCATTCTCTGTTTGTCAATCCTGTTGCGTGGCTCTTCTCTTGCCGATTTGCTGCTTCTATTAGAAACGTGACGACCATAACCGCCAGCGTTCACCTATTTCGCAGTATGGAAGTTTCGAAGGTAAGAATTCCTGGAATATTATAGCCGAGCATAAAAGTACCGTAATCATACAATTGCTCGCGGAACCAGTATAACCTTTCTCTTAAAACGACGATGGACGTTAGGAGCGAAATGCAAAGTATATGATTTGCAGGATTCACGTTGGTCTCGATCTTACCTGGTTTGCGTTCAAAGAAAAAAATATAAGATTGATAATTCTGTTCGTGTGCTCCAGAAAGGCGTTCTTAGAAATCTATTTTCTTTATCATTTTTATGCAGGTTAACGTACTTGAAATTATCGCCTCGAACTATGGTTAAAGATACAAGTTCTGTATCGAGTTGTTTCGAATAGAAGTTTCATGATTTTATGTAGCAACATCCTGTTCTTATATGCAACTATGGTAGTCTACATTCACTTCTTCTTTTGCTTCGTAGAAGGATTGAAATAAAATTTCATGTAGTTCAGTACTTTCTCTTTTTTCGTATAAAGAAATCTCTTTCGAGAAACTGCTACAATCATCGATTCTAAATGTAATATTATTTTTGATTAAATATAACATTTTTCTTATTTAAAAATTCAATTACTTCAATTTTTATGGGAAGGAAAATATAAAGCACCAACCGCAGAATTCAGCAAGAGAAAGAATATTTTTTTTTTGAAGTGATTGTCATAGCCTACGTTTCGTGAACAATCGCAATCGTTCGAGCATCGAGACTGGAAAACTGAGTATGGAACGCGTGGAACTATAGGTGATTTCAAGGCCTTTGGCATTTGTTAGTATTACAAGGCAAACGCAGAGTTGCGAAACTTCACGTTGTTGATAGCGTTGCTGCTGTTATCAGATTACTACGATATTAAATACCATGTGGTCACAAACGTAGATCGATAACATTATGCGCCCATCTCTTTCGAAAACTTCGTAATAAAATGAAAAAAAAAACACACACAGATAAAATATGAAATATTCGTGCACTTTCGAACGATGTTCGAGCGTGAAACCCAACTAAATGCAGGTGCCCAGGTACTGATAATTTTCTCTAGAATCGAGAATTAATCATCCGCCTACTAAGTAGGTCAATGACACAATTACACAACCCGCTCGCTTAGCGGACTCGTGCGTGCATTTATGGCCTTTGTTGAAACAAACGCAACGCGTATAAATATAACCGTAAATTTGCGATATCTTCTGTCTTTTGCCACGTCGAAGAAACATGAGAATTTTTTGGTTTTATTTCTTATTTTCTCTTTTTTTGAAAACTTGTATGTATCTTTGTTTATTAATTCTTCTTCTTATACTTCACACATTTCTCTTTAGATTAATATTTTTGCTCTTATTAATGCTTTTGATCATTCGTTGATTTGAATTATTTGGAATTGTTTAATTCATTTTATCGGTAATTTTATGTTGATAAAAACGTTATAGGGAGGAGGAAAAAAAACATGACGAATCTTACAATAGTTAGATATAAGTTCTCAAATCGGTCGTTTAGATTAAACTGCAGTTTTTTTCTTACGATAATGTAAATTATCTGTTCGCTTATATTCGCTGCTCGTATTATGAAAGCGTAGGATTACTAGAAATTACATACATGAAAACATTTTATCATTTCGTTACATTCGTAAAGATGCTCTATGTGTGTGAATTATACAATTTTTTTTTATCGCCAAGTTAGGGGAAATAATATGAAATGACTGATCAAGATAAAGTACATTATCAGAAAAAACTTTCCTCGCTCCGAATGAATGATTTACAAATTTATGCTGACTTAGGATATCTTATATTCATTCAGTAAGTACTTATTTCAACTTAATTAAACTAATTAATTTCAACCTGTTGTCACTACTTTTGTTTTCATCCTTTATATATGATTCCGCGGTAAATGAAACAATTTTTCGAATCCACATGTGAAGGTCTATCGATCATAAAGCTTTTGAGAATTTGGATTTGACGATATATTTAAAATCTGTAGAATGTCATTCCTTAAATTTTACATTCGATCATACAGTGATGCGTTTTCACACATTTTTCGAAAAATGTTAATTTTATAAAAAATAGCTGATTGGTTCACACCACTATGATACTCAGCTCTTCGTATAGAGCTACCGCATTGAGGATATCTATCACCGACATGGAGCAAAATCTCCATATTCTCTGCTTACCACGATTACATTGGCAATGCATATTTCAGCACGAATATCAAATAACAAAAGTTCATGAAAAATCGTTACATGTTATATATTCGCCCAATGCAAAGCATCCGCATGCAGCCACGTGGGGTTGCACGGTATACGTGGTCGCGGCTGCCGATTTTTGGGTCGCGCGACGAAGTTTCAAAGCTCACGGCCATCCCCACCACCCGTCGATTTTCGCGCGCCCAATTCTTCGTTCCCTTTCGTGTATATTCGTGCCCCCTCCCCTGCATCCGCGCGTATCGTCGCGATCGTGCAGCGAGCGGCGTGAGTACTTGGCTATAATAAGCGAAGGGAACATGTGTGAACACCGCGACCTTGGTCCCACGCGGCCATTGGCCGGAACCAAAGGAAGCCGACCGTCGTGATTGGCCGGCTCGTTCGAAACCAGATGCGACACCCGGTGCTCTGCATGTGTACGATCATACGCGTGTACCGCGGAATCTGGCGGCAAAATTCAGACACAGAGGGGAACTAGCTTGTGCGTTCTGCATTCGCGACCTTGTCAGGCCATTGACCGTCGTTTTCGCCCCTTGGCTCTGCCTTTCTTTGTCGCTGTACAACCAGCAGCCTGTCGCGTTCCCAGCGAATCAACCTCTTTATCTTTTCGCTCGTCTTCCAATCGGACCACGAAATACTGCGTGTTACTCATGTTATGTATGTATGGATGTACGTTCGATGAGGTATGTTGAGTAACGTGCACGCGATCCACGTGGCTGGGATGTTATCGCTATAGGGCTACGGCGAAAGAGATTCTTTTCGTTAGTTTTTGGAATAGTTTTATAGATATATTTTATAGATGTAGCGTATAGATATGTTTATAGATAATTGTAGGCTTACAAGATTAACTTACCCCTTAGGTTTGTAAAAGCAGTTACATAGAAGTCAAAGTGATCTCACCGAGGTAAATTGTTTGATTTCCGAAAGATCGAATGCTGAATATTTAAGCTGGTATTAAGAAATTTGTAACCAAATTCAGTTGGTTGGTTTGGTTTCTAAATAGCGATGAATATTCATTTAAATGTGAAATGAGAGGTAATTGAGTGGAAGACATATTTTTGTTCCAACTGTATGTAGTTTTACTTCTCGATGATCTCACATTAACGCTACGTAATTCCATGTATACTCGAGTAGCGACGCTTTCCGAGATCGATTTTTCATTATTTTTAACTATATCATTTGATTTTATCATTGCGTTATCGTCGATTGATTATTACGGAAAGCAAGGAAACGAAACTTTTCTATACGTTCAGACATTAGATTCGCATCATTACATTTACACGTAATTTCTCTGTATTTATCGCACGTGTCAAAGTGACGCAGGAGTCGAACTAGGGTTAATTCGTTTGATTTATGATTTCTACGAATCACGAGGTAGGACACGCTATAAATCGCCGCACGATACCAACTAATCTCATACGTTGTATTCTCCGCTACAATTTTATTTTTAAGAAACTAACATTTTTTCAAAGTACACAAGTAACTCGTACAGAATCCAGATTGCTATCGTCAGTAGCATTTTTCAAGTGTAACATATTCACATGTTTGTATCGTAGATTCCATCGCGGAATGAATCAGAGGTTTGAACAAAATCCGCGTTATTTTCTATGAAACAGCAACGCTGACATTTAATTTATGGCGCTTCCGGGTTCTCCGTACAGTATGTTAGACGTGCACAGAGTAATAGAATTAAGGTGTGCGATGGTAGAGGGAACGATGACCATGGTAGGAAACTGAAAACCCTAGCCCATAAAACTTCTTAGCAGCTGGCCTTGAAGTATGAATAGATTGCCCGTGAAGAGTGCATTGCTCCGTTGCGTAACTGAGCGCGTGTTATTTGCAAGTTTCTTCTCGACGTAGAGCCTGTGGACGTAGTGAATTAATATCTCGTTCTTAAGCTAATGGGATTCGTTTAACATGATCCTACCACTGATTGTTTGGTTATAGTGAACAGTGATGTTCATTGGCTTGCTTCGAAGTTTCGATCTTCGTTTCATTATATAAACAAAATTTAAGAAATTTTATTCATTCCAAATTAAACTTCTTTCTAATAAGCTGTTTGGCTATAGTTGTAACGATGTAACGACGAAGTCACGATGAATATATAATTTTGAAAGAGACAGGCGTCTTTCTGTTGAGAATCTTGATTTAAAAAGCTCGAGAGACGGAAATCTCGAGTGAAATGGTTTATCCACGTGTTGCAATGTATCTAACATTGCTATCGCATAATTTGGGTACGCTATTTTCGAGATTAAAAATTTTGCAGCAAATTTCCAGCGATAATGGTGTACCGATAGCGGTAAAATAACGGCATATAAACAATTCTCGCGTATCATTCGGTTTAGAAACTTACTCGTTCAACGACTGAGATCGACATACAATCATAGACTTACTGTTAAGATGCGTACTTGATTACACGTGTATTTTTTTACATGTCTCGTTCTCTAACTACTATAAAGAGTATTTTATTCTAGATATTTTATACATTTTTACATGTTTTCTACGTTCACATTTTTAAATATTTAAATTTTTCATTAGTGTATAAACATTCACATAGCATTTCGACAAAAAGTATACGTTGCATCGGCGTTTCTAAATAAGATAATAAGTATGTTTAAAAATAGATGACAAGTAACGTCCTGGACCTAAATTTTACTGAACCACGGTGTTTAATGTTTGTTATAGTAATATCTGAGTCATATACGCCAATAGTAATACATTTTTAAAAAAGATTGTATACTTTATTGAGCGCCAAAGTTATTCATTCCATGGCGTGTGAGTCAGCAGTGACCCACGATAGTTACAAAAGCTAGATGAACGAGAATATTCTTATGTATATTACTGAAGCAAGATAGGTCTAAAAGAAAGTAAAAGTGCAAACAATTCTTTCAATATGCTATTTACTTTTAATTTAACTAAAATACGAGTTATCTTTCTGACAAAAATCTTTATGTAGTACAAATAGTAACCATTGATACAATATTAATTTCAGTATAGCGTTTAATTTTCTTGCACAATCCTTTCAAATCTGTTGAAAAACATCACGATTGAAGTCCTGTTTCTTTGACATAATCGTATTTTCGTTCCTTTCTTCTCTCACAGAAACTATTCTTTTGATGCAAGATCGAACTTTCCAAAATTAAAAATCTGCTAAACGAAAAAAGAAAGACCGCGATCGCGATAAAGTTAAACAAAAATTGTAAATACGCAATATACGTAGAAAGTACGTAAGATAGAGACATAAGATAGAGAACAAAAGAATTGTAACTCTTTAAAATGCACCACTATATCTCGAGAAAGAAGATATCATACGCAAAAAGAGTATTATCGTATTATTGCGCCGTTCGTAGATCGTAGGAGTGTCTGAAAGATTCCAAGCTGAAACACATCCGCGTCTTATTTTCGCTGCGTCGATCCACACAAAGGATGCGGGAATGCCAGGCACATGTTTCCGGGTCCTGGTTACGAGCCGCTGGCATAAGCTACGAACACGCTACGCAAAACGCCCACACACGCACACGCGACTCGGTCGTTGGCCCCTGCACACCACACATCTAGGATATATATTTGGCTCGGATACCTGTAACGATACACAGCTTGCTATATTTGGCAGGTTGCAAATATTGTAATCTTTGCGTTTCTATACTTGATACAACACAGCCGATTATTCCACCATCTGCAATCGTATTTAACATTATTTAATGGTACTTTTTGATCAAAATCACTATGATATTGTTCGTTGAAGAAAAATGTTTATCGTTTTTATCGTTCACAGTGAAAATGAAAGTATATTTTGATATCGAAGCTGATGAATTTTATCAAGAGATTCCTTTCATTCGTTCTGTTTCTTTCTTTATGCTAAAGGATCGTAATATTTGTCGATCTATTATTCCAAGATTTCCTAATATTTTTATTGCAATTTCTTATCAAACTTATTTCTTACAAAATATGCGATATATTTTTATTGCAAAATACGCGAAAATGTAATAAAACTTAAATTTGAACACTTAATTGAATATGGTTAAACTTGTAGATTATAATTATTATTATTGGCAACCTAATTGAATATTTATAACGTTCAGGTTGTGGGATGATCCAGAACACACCAAATATGGCAAATTTTTCAGTATCGCTCTACTTCAAAATCACAGCATATATTCAGTTTGACGATTCCTATGATTTTAGTTTCTATCGATGGTTACAGACTCATAAAAAAATAGGAGCTAGTTAAATAATAATGGAATTTCGGTGTCATTTGCATACACGTGGAGTATAAGAAGCAGCTCTCGAAGGGGTTCGGAATTTGTTCTTTTTTTCAACCAATCTTCGAATGTCAAGGAGTCTCAAAGAACTTGATACGCTTTAGTTAGGTGAACCATTCCGAAAGGCAGGTGGTTTCGGCCACCTGGTCGGCCGTTCTTGCGTCTTTTTTTCCTTCTTGATTTCCTTATTCCTAGGATATCGTGTTATTGCGTCTCCTCTCATCTTCCTCGGTTCCTGCATAACCATCCTTCCACAAGGTTTTCGAGGAGTTCATCAGGTGCTTATATCACAGACGGAAACAAGTTTGTACAAGGCTAATCGAACATTGTTGATTGTCTCTTCATTACGCTGTACATAATTTCATTCGTACTTCTGTTGCATAAAAATTGTGATTAAAACAAAAGCATATAGATACATATGTATATCATTGACGACGAATAAGGAATATTTTGAACGTTTCATATTAGTAGAATGTTCAACTAGTTTTCAACAATAAGATTTCAGAATTTTACCGAGTTTCGCTAGACTCTGTAAATTTCATATAACCGCTAAACCATTTTCTGAAATAAACAAATTTCGTACCGATATTTCTACACCCAACAGGTATTGTTTTTAGCCCCAAAAATTTGAATTATTCTCTAAATCGTCCAAAAAATTCGTTTCTTTACGTCTCAATTAGTTTTAATATCATCTCGATCAACTTAACCAACCTTCCGGCGTAAAAAGTGAATTCATTGAAACTTACAACGCGGATGGTTGAAAAGCGATAACGCATCGCATAACATCACGAAACATTTATGTACCAAAAAAATTCTCAATTTCGTTCCCCTTTCCTTCTCTGAATTCAAGATAGACCGTACCCTATCTGACCTAAACTAACGACAATCTGGAGGATGAAAATATATGTACCTCACGGATTTGTCGTTACAACCTATGCGGCGCCATATTCGTTGAACGCGCACCGATATCGTATTACGCGCACGTTACACTTGCGCACGTGAATTGTAAATTACGGAAGATCGTGTCCAAGGATGACCTACATAACCAACGGGCTGCAAGAAAGGGCATCGGCGTCAAGCTGGCGCTGCCTCCTCGGTTCCTTTATGCTCGCTCGCGAAGGGAAATACAGAGCGAGAGGAAAAAAAGGGTTTGACAGTCATCACATCCTTTGCACGCCAAAATTCCCGCGGTCCTGCGGCTGTGCTATGAAAACCGTGAGAAAAAGAAAGAAAAGAATAGTACAGAATAGAAACACACGGCTAACGAAAATCGAATAGTTCTTGAAAAACACGCGTAATTCAGTCCTATGCAAAGCGATCGTCTTTTGTCGCTCACGCGGTATTATCTTACCACATACAACGGTCATGTGGTTTAAATTATCGAAATTTAGAAATTGTATAGTGCGTTTAAAAAATTGGTGCGGTATAAATTGGAAATTTACGAAGGCATACTATGAATGTTTAGGGTTTATTAATGGAGAATTATCTGAAACTGCCTGTAGAGTTCTATCATTTTGGTTTACTATGTCGTTACTATATAGTTTCTAATATAAATGAATCTTAGATTTCAATAAATCTAAAAATTTCAAGATTACGAATAATCTTCTGATCTCGTGTAACGATAGCATGAAAAGTCGCCCGATACAAAATATATTTCATTTGTTATACTGTACAGTTTTTTCCTAATCTAATTCTTTATGTAAAAAAGTTCAGATTAAACACTTTTATGCAAGACAGTCATTATCATCACATTGCTATTGAAACGAACGAACTTTCCAAAAGGGAGGAACCTTAAACTTCGAAGTAGGTAGCTTAAACGAATTTCCGAAGCACGCCACGTATCTCGAGTATAATATTATGAAGAAAGTTGTCTAACGAATCTGTATTGTTGCGTGTGTTTCAGGAGTAACGTTCAAGGCACACAGGTTAATCCTCGCAGCATGCAGCAAACACTTTCAAGAGCTCTTCGAAGGAATGCCTCCTTCTCCCGCGGGACTGATCGTTATTCTCGACGGGACGAGTGCCCACAATATGGCGTCCCTTCTCGAATTCATGTACCGTGGAGAGGTCCACGTGTCCCAGGAATCCCTCAGCTCTTTCCTCAAAGCAGCCGAATGCCTTCAAGTATGCGACTTATTTCATCTCTTTTGAAATAACTGCCCTAAATAGCAGTCATGTGTTTGAAGCGCGAACGCGCACCTTGCATACTTTCGGGGACCGTCTTTTTATTTTTGGCCGCGATTAATGGCCAAGAGTTCCTGTTTTCGAAGCGAGAACACGAAGCTAGACTATGTCGATTTTCGTTGGAGCAATTTAGTAGATTGTGATATCAATATATTATCGTCGATTATAGCATCGTTCGAGATATTTCTTGTAAAAATATCTTTGTTCTATAATAATATGTACAACTGTTTTCCGTTTCTATTATTTTGACATGTTAAGATTTTCTTATCGAAAGATTTGTAAGTTGGTAGAATTATCCTACAATGTTATCTTCTACTTCGATCATGATATTCTACTGTAGTTTAATTATTGCTCGTTGAAAACTTCAAAGCGATTGATAGGCTATCTAGATTTTTTGTAGCTCATAAAAGAAAACGGTCTCTTTACAAAGAAGGACGATTATACCTCGTCTGCAAACTTCTAGTTTATACCTTATAATTGAGCTGTTAACAATGACAAAAATTGAGTTCAGAAAACTGGGATAAATGGCCACGTCTATGTAGAACACATGTACGATTTTACCTGTGGCTAGATCAATCGCCGACCTTGCTTAACGCTTTCGTCGAAGATCGTAAATTCTAATCTCTAACTGATTTTACAACCTTGCTATATCGCATCTGTCAACCGTAAAATCGTTAAATCGTCAATCTTGTTGAAATTACAGGTAAAGGGTCTGTCTATCGAGCACGAGAAATTGGCAGTAGCGCAGAGGCACGCTGCGGAGAACAATAGCTCATCGACGGACGCCGGGGATGGCGGAGGTGGTAGCAATGGCGGTGGTAGCAGCGGTAGCGGAGACAACGGAAGCGGGAACGTGAGCGGAAGCGTCAGTGGAAATGGTAACGCAGCTGGTGGTGCCAGCGGCGTCGGTGGAGGAGTTGGCGAAGTGAGCGATATGAGCGAAGCGGGTGAGGCAACCATGGTGAGAAACACCATGAAGAGGACCCCCACACCGGTACCTTCGCCCGCTCCTGCTTACACCGTGCCCAGCCTCTATTCCACTACCTCTCACTATTACGAAAGTCCGCCGAAAAGGCTGATGAGGTAAGCCCTTTTACCGCACCGCGAAGGACTCGCACGCATGAAATTTTCAAACAGAATTGCCATGACCTTCCTACCACGTCTAACGACTAAGATATTGAGAATCATGCCTCGCATTCCGTTGTATCTGCGATTAATCGTTGTGCCGTACGGCTTACTCTTTGATGAAATGTAATAGACAGCCATTATATCGAAGAATGTATGGATGTACTTACATTAGGAAAGAATTGTTGGATTAGGTGTTAGGTAACACGCAGTGTGGTTTAGGATGTTTCGATGTAGCTTTTTCCAAAGTGCCCATTTTGTTAAATTTCGTTGAGCTACTACTAATATGGTATCGTTAATTAAATTAACTCATAACTGGAATCGTTAATCTTGTTTTGGTTATGAAAGCTCCTATATTCTCATTTCCTACGTATCTTTTCATTTCTGTGTCAACGATAAACTATATCACATATCATGCGTGAGAACTGGAATTAGGTAAACTGAAATTGATTGTCAATCTCATAATTATAGAAGCTTATAATCAAGGAATGATCCAGTTAAAATATTAGATAGCGAAAGGAAAATTATATTCTTCTAAAAATGAAGTTTGGTTGTTTTTCCAGTTGGATAAATCCTTCTTTAAAGTTTGTAAGATATGGAAAATGATTATCGAGGGATCAAAGTCTGATATAATTCGTCGCTATAGATTGCCTAAACTTTGTGAAATTGTTAAGCATACTTTCACACGATATCGAACGTTTTTTTGGGGATATTTTTAGATCGCCCAGCGACGTCGATACCTTGGGAAGGGCGAGCGTGTTGCGCGATGGCACTGCCTTCCGGCCCGCATCAGCGCCACATCCGCTTCTCCTGGAGAACCACTTCTACCAGCCGTTCATCTACCCTTCAGAAACGCCCGCACATCCCCACACCGCACCTCACACACCGACAGAATTGGAACAAGAATTGGAACGAGCGAGGTCCGAGGAACGTAGCAATTGCGATCTCAAAGAAAGCGTAGCCGAAGGTTGGCCATTTTTTAAATAATTCATCTATCTATGCGTATTTCCATGCGTTTACAAAATTTTTATTTCAATTTTTGTCTATATTCCGTTTCGTTTCACAAATATAATATTACGATATTATAATAATATAATAAACAATATGACGATATTATAACGTAATATAAATTAGATTGAGAAAAGTTTTTAGGTATTGAGAATTCAAAGATTATTTTGTCATAATCGATCATATTCGTTATTTTATTGTATAATTTGTGTGTTTATAAAACTGTAACAAATTGTTTGGTCTTGTGTGCGTAGATCTTCGAATAAAGCAAGAACCAGTGGCGATGACCGATCGGGAAAGGGCAGAAAAATTGGCAGAAAGATTGTCAGGTGAGGTTTATTCCGGTGGAAGGGGGTTCGATGGTGGTCATTACGGTTCAAATTCGGACCACATTCAACACGGGGGACAAGTTGGCCACGCCATAGTTCCCCTGCCGCCCGCTCATCCGCCGACTCCTGATCTCAGTCCTGCACCCACCACTCCTGCTATGTGGAATACGAAAATTAACAAGGCTGGCACTGTTTCCACTCCGGATGGTAAGTCTGAGTTTATTCATTCCTTAGTCTTGATATAGTCAGAACATTTTGTGCAAAACTCAAGCAGAAAATGAAATACAGGAGAACATCGACGAATAGATATTTTAAACAGATAAAAATAGAAATGGTCATAATGATTAACTAGAAAAAAGTACAACTGCCGATTATTAGTTAATAATCCGATGCTTGAAATTAAAGATTTTCGCGGAAAGAATATGCCAGTGTAGACTCTGAACAGCGGATCGTGTGTAACACGTTTGAGTTATTGTTTCGAGCATCGTCGACTACAGAAGTTTACCAAACTTTACGTAAACGTACCACGTGGCTTTCGATTCACAACCAGCGCGAATAACACTCTTGTGTAAACGATTACGCGAACCCGTTTCGTATAAGAATATTTCTTCCAAAAGCAAAGATCTCATTCAGCTAAACAGGAATGTACAGAGATGTAAGATATCCCGAGCCAATCGATGATACACGTAATTAAATATACATAATTAAAAAAAGAGAATAAATAAGATCCAAATTTTACTTTAAATATTTTCAGCTCGAATATTATAAGTTTTATATCATGTGTCGTAGTATGCGTTTGTATCGTATTAGAATTTCTAACTTCACGTTGGGTGTGCTAAGGGTTAACGAAGGCAAAACCTTCTATCTGGGCCAATGCGTTGCCAGAAGGCAAGGCCTTTCAAATCTAATGTTACAAAATGCACGGTTAATCGTTGCATCATCGGTTGCACGTGGAGCTTTCTTGATGTTGCAACTCGTGCCTCTCGTCGCCCCCTTCCAATACCATACTTCGTCTGTCACGAGGCGATTTGGACGATGGTTTGTTACTATCTCGGGGCATCCTTGAAATCGAAATTCTCAGATTTATGAATTTATTAGATTGTACTAAAGAACTTCTTCGTACATGAAATACCTGTTCTTAAGTATTGCAAAAATAAATGAAAGATTCTTCAAACGATACCTGAAACGAATGTAAAGTAAACCGAAGGAAGTATCATTCTCATCAACATCTCGAATAATCGCACTTCATTCTTTACACTCTCTGACCAAAATCTCCCAGAAATTCATAACGAAAGCCGACTCCTTAATAACATCCCGAATGCCTCGAGAAGAACGAAAGAGCCTTTACAGTTGCGAAGGCTCTGTTCGATCGAACCTTCTCGCGTGAACCCCCGGTCGCTGGCTGGAAGGCTAAAAAATTATTTTCAGAAACTCGACAGTCGAGTCGCTCTTAAATGTCACCGCGACGTCAGCGTAGTGCTGTCGCGATGTCGTATCGACGTCGGCCCTCGGCGCAACAGCGATACCACATCATCGTCCTCGAAAATTTCGCTCCCTCGCTCCCTTCCACTCTCTTTCTCGCTTGGCCAGTGGTATTTTTTACCTCGGAGATGATCCTCCGCTGGACGGTGGGGTCTAACGCGCAAAAAGAGAGCAACGACAACATCGGCGACGACGAGAACCGTCGTTAGGCAGGATTTACGTATGCCGATGGACGCCCACCCGTCTGACGGAACATATTCTACCTTAGAACGAGACCGGTTGCCTCGCCTTCACGGTGTGAACAAAGTGTACAAAGAGGATGCAGGCGACGGTGCAGCCACTGGGAACATCTTTTGCTCCGGCGAGCAAATCACCAGGCGTATGACGCCACGACACGACACGGCCAACGTAAAACGGGTAGAGTCGTTTAGTAGATCGTGTAGGGTGGCTCGCAACCCTACACGTACGTACGATCACTATGATCGACGCTGGAGGTCCAGGATCGTTCGATTTCGCGGATCACGCTTTAAGCATTTTTAATCGCTGTTAGATGAGCGGACAGGCCGCGACGGTAAAGAAAGAAGCGAACCGTCAACTAATGCAACGGTTATTGACATTAACCGTGCTCGAGCAAGCCGCGCTTTCCTCTCACGAGAAAAGAAGACGAGGAGAAAGGGATCGAGCTCGTTCAGCTGTGTCTACGGAAGAGGAAAAGAGCAAGGAAGGAGCCGAGGAGCGAAAAGAGAAAGGCCTTTTTCGTCCGCTTTCTGGCCGTTTCGTAACGCGAATAGACGTTAGAGCGTCGATTAGACGTTCGGTGGAATTGTCGCGGCACCAACCAGCGGAATGAGCGGAACCGTGAGGAAACGAAACGGTTATGGGATTGTTGAGACATTCTATTAAATGTACAGTTATGCTAGCTTTAACTTCGTCGTTAGATGTTAGCTTTTTGTTAGAGGTTCTTGGTACTTTCTCTCTTTCTTTATCCTTATCTTTCATACGTACGATTCGTTGCGTTTCAAGATTGCACAAGATTTCTACGATGGAGCGTAAAATACGGTTTGAATACGGTGTTTTCTTATGAATTTATGTAGCCTTTTCTTTCTTTCTTTCTTTTTCTTTTTTTTTTTTTTTTGTGGTAAGATTCGATGCTTGATCGATAATTTCAGGGGTTTCTAAAACATGCGTGACTGTAATTACGTCATTGCTTGGTTCTTTCTTCTAAGAACGTGTTGACTTTCTCTCGTCGTTCTCGGCCATTCTATTATACTCTCGTCGTCCTTCCTTCGCGCGTCCTTCTTTCCAGGCCATGGACCATCTAATTTCGATGTCATTTCGATCTCTTGCCGAGAATTGAAAGAGCCATTAGAACCATTAGTAAGTTTGGGTGTCAGCCACATTTATTTATCCACCAATCGAATATCGGTAAAAGGTTGAGCAGTTAATTCGCTTACGACGTCCTCAGTTTTGTCACATATTTCCCAAATGTATCTTTTCTTCCTTAAATATTCTTTACGTATTTTGAAATTAAAAGCGTTAAAATTTCGGGAAACTATTATAAAGGCAAGAAGTAAAAAAATGATTTCTTACGAAATAGTATTACTCTTTAAATTATTGCACAATCTGCACATCTGAAAATAATCTTTCTACTCGTACCTTGACATAATCGCAAACTTTACCCAGGAGCAAATATGAAAAGATGTCTCTTCGCGCCAAGACCTCTTTCGTCATTCGAATTATCATCATATTTCTTTCGTTACAACACGAAAGTTCCGTGTTCAAAAGGACAGTGCACGTCGCGACGCTGAATTATAGATGAACAGGACAGAAACCGTTGCCACGTCTGTTCGAATCGATGCACCGCGACCGCATCTACTTCGTCTGTCTTCTTCGCGCTGTTCCATTCTACTTATTCTACCTCCAGTTGACTGCAATTTCGTGCACGTGCCTCGTAAAACTTTCATCTAGATGTGCACGCGCTCAACCACGCCAGAAATTTCCCAGTACACGAGTACCATGCGCCTTTTTGAAACATTAATTCGTCGTTTCCGACTATTAATTCCGTATGCGGAAGCGCCGCGACGTCTGCACGACGCTTTCGTGCTCGTCCAATCATGGGAATCACTTCGCGAAACTGTCCTTTGTCGGTGTATCTAGTTTTGTGTACGGTTCCCGTTTAATAATTTAAATAATTTTCGCAATTATCGTGCAGAGGTGGTTCAACGAAATTAAATATTCTGCTTTAAAGGGGATTTCCAGAAGGAAGAATTTAGGGAACACAATCTGTCTGCACCTGGTACTATTTGAATATTTACATTTACTAATATTGCCCTTTTAGAATTTTTATTTTCATTTTCTGTTGATGAAAGAAGTTTAACGATTATTGTTTATTGATTCAGACGTGGCAAAGAAAAGGAGTCGAAGTATTATAGATAATTTGTTTTTGGTGATTTTATAAATGAAGAAAATTGATGTTATGTGGTTAAACATTTACCTATTCATTGAAATTTCACATTCTCCTCTGTTAGATATCTATGACGATATTGTAAAATATAATAATTGAATGTATAACGTTGACAGTGATTTTATTTCATATAAAGATTCATGAAATCAAATCTTTAATGTGGATTTTACTCCAAAATTCTAATATTCAGATTGTGGTAAAGTATACTTTTTCGGTAGATTACAAAATCTTGAAATTCGATAAAAAATCATATTCTCAATTTGAATATGTTCAAATTATGTGTATTATGTCATGAAAAAAATATCAAAGTTCATCATATTACGTTGCTCATTATACACACTTTCTAGAATTCAAAATGAAAATATAACTGTACCACAAGTCTAACTCGTGTTTCTCATATCCAAGTCATTATTATGTACCATAAGTGTGACTAGAGGTAAAGAGGTTAAAGAAAATGTGAGTTTCTAAATCATATTTTATGAGTCGTTAGCGTTTATTTGGGCTTGTTGTTTCTTTAAGTTCACGGGGATTTCGTCGGTGTTTGATGTATCACGCGTAAACATGCTCGAATCGGGTTTAAGAATACCTATCGTCAGCCGATTTAGGCCACGGGTTCTTAGAAACGATTAGTCCTTCTCGGTTCTCGCAATGCGCGAGCCTCGAATCCGGGTTTAACCTCCAACCGCTGAGAATCATTGCACAATGCAGCAACACCGCGAAATCATTCCTTGACCCATGGTATCTTAAGGATTGGTTGAGCTAACGATATTCTATTGTTAGATGAAATTTTATGCAACCCTCTGTGATTTTATATTCATATCATATATTATTATTCACGATTGGTAATCGAGAAATAGCGAAGACTAGTTCATAGTATATTGCATTATATTGAATTAGTTAAGCACTGGTTATTTCAATAACTTTATCTATGAAGAATATCATTAATTTCGTATTGGTGTAAATTAAGTGCTCTATAAAATACTACTTATATATTACTTTCTTCAGATTAGTTTGGATTCGTATTGTTTATAATTTCTGAATTTCTTTCGTCTCTTTGAAGCATAACAAAATGTTATCATATCAAAGTGCAGTACAAGCATAGAACGTTTTCTCGGTTTAATTCGGCAAATTTTTCTCAGTATTTTAAAGACACGATTAGGCAGTAATTAGAGAATTATTTCGAATATATATATAGTTATTTATCCGAATCTGTTCTGAATTTATCAGAAATCTGTTCATCGCAATAGTATAAAACTTATTATCATTATCATTCATAACGTAAAATCGAAACTATTTAGGTTACGAAAGTAGCTTCTAATGCAACTACGAACTATATAATTACACAAGATCAAGCCGTTGAGCGAAGTTTCTAGCCTACTTGTTCAACGAAGAGTAAAATGGAATTGCCAACTTATTTTCGCGTAGATCACGTGATTGTTTCAAACTGAATGTCACGAATCAGAAGTAGCAAAATTAAAATACATTTGATAATCGTATCTCCATGAAGTAATCCTGTATTTTTTGCAAAGATACGAGGGAAAAATGCGTAGAAGATAGAACGTAAGAGGCTTTGAATGAATTATGGGTATAGACCGTTGGATGTTTTTTTAAGAGAGGATGCGAAAGGCTGGTTCCTATGTGTGTCATGGCCAAAGCGGCCCTGGTGTGTTTTAGAAACTGTTAGAAAAGTTTGGTTGACTCTCGGTTCCCGTGCTGCAAATTATCGTTAGACGAGAGAAGATTTGTTTGACCCACGTTTCATAACTTCCTGAAACTGTTGAATCTTTTGCAGATTTGTGAAACTTTCCGCTGTAATTCGATTTTGCTGTGCCCTTAATATCACAAAGAAATTCGCTCTTTGATTACATTTGTTCAACTGTAATAGACATTTAAAATTGAAAAATTAATTCAGGAATTAATTGATATTTACGATCTATTCTGTATTTGTATTTATATCATTCTATATTTATGCTTTTCTTCTCTCTTTCTTTCTTCTAATCTTTGTCTATTTTTGAATGTATCGCCTGTCTAATTGAATTAAAATGTGAACGTTGATTTTGTCAGAAGTACGACTGAAATTCGACATGACAGATATTCCCAGAACTTGTATTGATCGGCAGAACGTGGAGGAGAATCGTAGTAACTCGAATTAGAGTGTATCCTTAGCTCGAAATAATTGAATTGGCTCGTAGTTGCACAAAATCGCTATCTATTTTTCTAGAAACGATCGAAAATGATAAAAACGCGACTATTACACGAACATTCACGCATGATAGTTAGCAGACGCGTTGTATCATTATTATTCAATGGAGGATTCATCCATTGAATTACATTTTTGTTACGAGAACGTACGAAGTATCAATCATTTGCATTTCAATTCATTTACTCGTTGAATGCATAAAACAAAAAAAAAAAAAAAAAACTGCGCCATAATCTAGAACTGTTGCAGAAAAACATTACATTTATCTTATATTCTGATAACATCTTGTTCGATCGATATTCGAAACGTATCGAAACAAAACCAAAATAAAAAACTCAAGATTCTGCAGCACTTCCTAAACGCTCTTCAACAATTCCTTCCTCGAAACATCAAATAATTTCCTTTATCAAATCTTATTTTTGACAATCTTCAACATTTTAAAAATGACGAAAAATAAATGAGTAAACGAAAATAACATACTATATCGATCGAAAGTAAGAACCTATATCTGGACCAATACCAAAACCGAATGAACTCGGGCCAAGTGAATCAACGATCGAGCTGCAAACAAGACACGTGTACTATCAGGATCGCACAGATTGCAGTGATTGCACGTACTAGCTATCATACTTTAAGATCAGTTTAATGGTGCTGGTTATCACCCGATTGGTCAGTGATAACACATAATCTTTCAGTTGGCCATTTTTAAGCAACCATTGAGAGCAACCACGTTGCAAATTACCGAGCGTTTCTGTTTCTTTCTTTTTTTTTTTTTTTTTATTCCTTCTCCTTCCGTTTTTCTTTCTATTCGTGCGTGTAATCATGGTGCACGTATTGTATGGACGCACGCACCGCCACTCACGCAACACGCTCGCACAATTCACCATTAGACGTTGCTGATAGGGTGGTAAGCGGGTGTCGTGCAATTCCGAAATTCGGGTCACGAAATATTTCATGATAACGCCATCAGAGGACCTGTCGCACGAACTAGTCTGATAAACGAGGTATATCTGACAAAAACGACACGCAAATTTACGCGTTCCCTTTGTCCAATTGGATGGCTGTACTACTAATGTGCATATCTCAGGGGAACGTTGAGTTATTGGTATTTAGATCGAGGCTGAGATTTTTAGACGTGCGATTGTAGATGAAACGAAGGTAAAAAGAAGTCGATGATGATTTATGCGTATGATCGTAACAATATTGATTAGAATGTGGTTTTCTCGAGTTGATAGTATGAAGAGTGTAATTAGTGTTATATCGGTGTTATTGAAACGCTGATTAGATAGATATCATTAAATGTTAGTTGAAGGAATATTGGATAACAGAAAAGCGTTCAAGATTGAAGTATCCATGTAATATATAATTGGTTAGTTCGCTACTTAGAGGATTTCTTTGTATTTATACGCATTATATATTAACCCGGAAAATCATTTTTAGTTTCACATATATCAATGAAACAAATGGAACCTATGAATTAAAGGTATTCGATCTACATATAACTAAAGAGTACATGAATTATATATATTTCTCATTCTCAAAGTCGAGTAGCAATTATTTTTTACTGAAGCATATCTCAAATATCCTAAAATCACACTGTATGTCGATAAACACTCACCCTGACCTCTGCAAACATTAATTTATATTATTGCGATATAAATACCAATACAAGTAAAATACATAATTAATTTAATACAAATATCAAATATCCGTTTACAAAATTTCGATCATTTACAAAAAAATTTTGTTACGGTCGTAACCTTGGAAATACGATCGGGACTTACATAAATCCGAGCCTCAATATTCGTCTTCACATAAGAAAACGTTTACTCCAGCAAATCCATGATTCTACAAGGAACAGCTTTAATTTTTGTCATTCGCCAGCTAAGACGACTATGATAAAACGAGGACGGTATGTCCCGACCCTTCTGCAAGCTTTATTACTATGCTTCTCGGTCTGACAAGTAGAAATAAAACAACGGACTGCCGCGCTAGCCTGGCGCTACCCTCCTACGCACAATGAGTAACCCTATCTTCGTTGGAATATCCTCAACCCTTATTCCCATCCATTCCTCCTGTACTGCTTTGCTGCCCTCCCTCAATGTCATTTCCCTTCCTGTATCTATCTCTTTTACACGTTCTTCTTCGTTCCTGACCCACGATATCTACCTACGTGTAGATGAACGCGCAGTGATATCAGTCGCACCGCCGACGAAATTTCAACAAGATTTTAATAGAGCTTAGAAAGATGTTTAACGAAATTTCTTAATAATTTCAATCTGTGAGTGTTGGTGTTAATTGATTGTATCGTTGGTATAATTAATATTACTCTGGCGAGTTAGAAAATCTTCGTTCTTTTAATTTTTGAAAATTCGAATTTATTTCTGATATGATCGACAATGGTTGAATAATGCAAGGATTAAAAGTTTCCAGGAACCTGAACATCGACGCAAATGTTCAACGATAACTACAATTGAATCGTTATTTTCAGTACTGGCCCTCTATTATTTCATTTCTTTGTATAATCCCAGCTGCTATTTTCAAAGTTCCCTCTCTTATGCAAATTTCCAACTTCCAAAGTAAGAAATTATTTCTCATCTTTCCAGCCAAAATCCTAATGTTTCCATAAACTACCTTCTACTCCTTAAATATTCTAACTTCCCCTACAAATTTTACCAACGGTCCAATAAAACCTACCAATTATATTCAATCAAAAGTCGTTCATCAAACCACACGATATAAACCTGAAAACAATAAAACACAGGTAGTTCGTGTCTGCCCTCGCCTCGATCGCATCGAGCGTTGGAAAAACCGTACGTTGCGCTTCCGCGCAACGTGCGTCAATTACATGCGTGCGACATTGCGTGAACTTCGGCCGGTGGCCGCTAGATAGCGGCGGCTACTCGCGCGCGCCACGCTCGTATATTTTTGGGCCGCGTGGTGGGGGTAGACCTGGTGGAATTGGGCGACAGCCAGGCGTGGGTGCAAATTTACTGCAGCACTCGCGATTCCGCAATGTCGGTCGAATTCGACGTATTTCATGCGACCGGCCGCTAGGCTCGTAGACTGGGCGGGAGGGACAGGGAGAGATACACGAGCAGCTCGAAAATTATCTGTAACAGAATGCCGCGTTATCGGTTCTCGTTCCGCGAGGGATCCAAACCAACTCGTTAATTACATAGTATGTAATTCGCGTCGAGTTCGATAATCAAAAACCAACGCGATTTCACTCTCGATTCCCGGACGATATATCAACGTTGTTATTATGATTTGTGCTCGTCGCCGGGTTTATCCTGCCTCTTTTTCTCATCGTAGGCTTCTTTCTATTTTTACTTTTATCGTTTGCCGTGTTTACAGTGTCACTAAGTTGCCGTTTTCTTCTTTTTCACCTTTACAGCGGCCGATGATTAATTTTGGTGTCTGAATGGCTTCTCCTGTTGTACGCAGACGATTTCAGTTGCGGAACGAGTCAATTTTCTATTACATATTTTTAGCAAGCTTTGGTTTAAGGACGCATTTAACTCGAATGGGTTTTATTCGTTTGTTTTGGAAGGGAATTATTCCGTAAGGAAATAGATTGAATTATGTGTAAGATCGTGCTATCGGTCTTCGAATTCATGCTCTCCAGGAAGCAAAGTGAACCTGTAATTTTGACTCGTTCCGCAAAAATTTCAGTGAGTATCTGATTCGTAAAATAACTAGGCATTACCAAGACGAACTTTTGCTAGGTCCTTGTTGGAATATAATTTGATTTGTTATCCCTGTTATTTATATTAATGGTTATTTGCATCAAGTCAGAGATTCAAGAATTATCCATGATTATATACGTTTCTTTTAAATTAACTACGTACATAACAAGATGTATAGAATTATTGCGTAAAAATTTGCAAAATATATCTAATTTTTCAAATACCATCTACAACTCAACTGAAACTACACATTCAAATTATTATCAATTTGTTATTAATATTCCATAAACGTGATTCACATCTTCTAACAAGTTACCATTCAATTTGTAACAAAAATTCATTACTTAGACGAGAGTCTTGAGAAATTTTTACAAATATCAATCACAAAAAGCATATTACCCATGAACTCTCAATTGACAATAAATTTTGACAAAGAATATTCCTACGACTTTAGACAAATATGTATGTAGCTCTGCTAACTAATAACTTAACCCATTAAGGATCAAACAAAAGAGTCGAGTCAGAACGTTATAAATACATCAATTTTCTTTTGAATTTTTGAATCTTTGCATTTTCCTTTCTTAGCTAAGATATTGGACAAGATGAAGGATAAAATTTCGGATAATGTACTAAATCAATTAAAAAGAGAATTGCAATTAAAATGTTACGTCATCGCGATGTTCGCACTTAATAGGTTAGGTACTCGACACTTCAACTTCACAGACAAATTTGAACGAATAACTTTACCAACAAAATTCCAATACAATAAACAATAAAGTACTAGAATGCCAATATTTTCTGGATTGTGGAAAACTGTGAAACTTGTTCTAGAATTTGGGTAGCGTCCAGTTTGAATGCACTCGCGAAAGTACAGAGGGACGCGTAGCGGGGCGCTGAAATTCGTAGAGCCGAGCCTACCGCGGCACGCACCAATCAATAAACGAATGCGTGCGTGCACGGACAGAGGCGATCGCGTGTGTGTGCAGCCGCCCGGCTTGCTCTGTGTGAGTGCACGTGCCGCCAAAAGTTCGTGAACGCGCAAGGTTTGCGTGCTCCCCGGCCGTTTGTGTGCACAACTACGCGGCAAGGGCCGAGCGTACGCGGCGCGTGCACGTATATATGCGCCGCGATGTGTGCTTCGCGGGAGAGAGGCTAGCCTTTGACGAGTTCGTGCCTCGCACCGCAACTCATATTTTTTTCTTTCTTCCTCCTCTCTTTTTCATTTTGTTTGTCCCATTTGGACGGGGAATACTTTGGATTGCAGTAAAGAAGAGGCTAATGAATTTTCGAAGTTCTGCCATAGTGCAAGGTTACCTCTAGATGTTGCTGTGGAGGGGATGTCGAACAAATTATCATTTGTTTTGTGCGTAGTTTTGGTGCGTTATCGATAAGTTTAGATATATTAGCGAGCGGAATTTTTGATGTTTTTGTTTTTCAATTCAATACGATCTATAGAAGGTATTTTATGACACTTTGATATTGTAAGTACGGAAATTTCAGATTTCAAATTTGTTATTTTGCAATTAGCGAAAGCACGTAAGTGTCCTTGGCTAAAATAATTTTTTGTTTGTTTATTTTTATTATAGCGATTTAATTATAATTGTATGTGTGTAATATATGTATGATAGGCAGTTGCATCGTTAAGAGCTCGATAAATCCTTAAGAATTTTGTCAAAACGAAGCTTCGTTTCCTATTACGCTGCTTTATTATATAAATATTTATGACATCGAAGGCTATTTTTTGAGAAACGCTTCTATTTTTATACTTGTGATAAGAGGTTGAACATAGCTGCATAATTTTGCTGAAATGGATTTTTAAATTTTTACGCGAAATACGTAATCACGGTGGCGAATCCTAAGGAGTTAATTTTTCTTTCCGATGGATAACATAATTTAAACATAAGTGGTTCATAAAATATTTTAGTGAAGCACAATCTTGTTTTCCACAGAAGTCACTTATCTATGTTGTTACGTGATGAAATGATTGACATTGTGCTGACGCGTTTAATGAATTATCGCTTACTGAATTAGAATAATTTAGGGTTGATTTTAATCGTGAATACACGTGCAGTGTTAATTGCTTCTAATCCATGTTACTGTAAATAGTTGAAAACTTTAATGTTATTGTTATTTTCGTAATGATAAGATCATACTTACTTCTTATTAATCAATCTGAAAGTTTTTGCTCTTAAAGTGCAGCATGGTACTTTAAGACCAATCTCTTTTCACCTCTTTTCACTTACAATATAGGAATGATCGAATATTATACTTTTTGCCAATATATGTTAGTCTAATTAGTTAAAATTATTTCAAATACTTTCTATACATCATACAGAATATTTCATGTGTTTCTTCATTAAACTACAAAATGTTATAAGAAGTTCCTATCGTTTTAAATCGATTAAAATCAGGACGAAAAACACATTGTGCGAGATCCACGACAATTTTATCAAACATACTTGAAATAATAATTCTCTATTATTCTATTGATATAGCTCCTACAATTTAGCTATCGCGTTAATTCTTGTAATAATAAAGAAAGTCTTTTTGGTACTTATCCATTACACATCGGTACACACGACTCTTAAGACGTCATGATAACAATCTTTTCGTGTGTATGCATTATCAAACGATACATATCTGGTTCATTGTACGATTCTTGCCTAAAATCCGCAAAGCTACTTTTCTCCGAACTAACGTTATCTTCGTATTCGTTATATAATTCTTACTGCTCTTTATACTTCTATGAAACGATCTGCAGAATCATTGAAACTCTTCGACAGTGTAAAATTCGAAATGAACGCTTTACAAACTAATTATTTCTTGAGCAGACTATAATTTGTTTTTCTAATTTTCTTTGCCGGTGCAGTAGAATCATTTTCAAAAGATAGTTCGACGGAAACGCTGTGATCCCGTGTTCCATATCGAAACTCTCGATCGCCGTAAATAATTCAAGCCGTGGTAACGGCGGGCAGGTCGTCTTTAAGCGTCGCCCATGAAACCGAGAGTGAAGAGTCAAAACACGAGGCGGGAACGCGAGAAATCATGTCACCACGGAAGTGGTCGGGCCAGGAGGGAGAGCTCGATAGTTATATTCCGATTCAGCGAGGTCTCGAAAGTGGACCGTTGTGCGGGTTATGGTTTTCTCTTGGTCTCCGACCGGGCTACACAGGAGGGTTGGCATCCCTTGCAACGACTACGGCAGCACCGGGATCGACCAGGCTTCCTCTCTTTTCAAGGAGAAAGAGGAGGGTTGCTCGGCCGGGCTCCTTTGATTTCACCTTGCAACGCATGTTGCCTGACATTGATTTTCCTTTCCCTCTTACTCGTCATTCCACCACTTTCCTTTTCTGCTGCTCCTCGCTCAACGCAACTTCCACGGAATATTAATGTTGATCCTGTGTTAATACGTACCTCATTGAATGAAAACGAACAATTTTCGTAGAGCTTTTGGAATGAAAAAGAAAAAAAAAAAATGATAAAACTCCTGTTTAATTAAAAAGATAGCGATTAACGGTGGATAATAACGATTTCTCTACAAATTTGTTGTTAACGATTCAATGGTCGTAAGTTTGGAATCTGCATTTTAGATAGATATTCGTGTTTTTAAACGTGTTTTTTTAAACAGCAAGTTGAAAAAATATATCTGTTCGCTGGATTCTGGTAAACACATTCGTTAACGAATATTCGCCAATTTTTACGAATATTCATGTACCAATATTCGTTAAATATAGTCTCTGTACATTCATTGCCCGACGTTGATATTCATTATTCATATTCTCTATACAAAAAATGAAATATCCATTTACAAATGTTACGCGAGAAACGGTTGGTAATTGTTTGAAGTGGTTAAAAAACTATCTCTGCTGCATTATGCAATAATTTTCACATAGTTTTTTTAGACATTCGTTTATTCGTCGATCTCGATACAATATTCGTAAGTTGGCGTAAATAATGCTCGAATAATAGAAAAAGCTTTAATCGTGCACCATCGGTGACATACCCGATCGAAAATACATTAACTTCACTCTTCCTATTTTCGTTTATAATAAATTTTTCCTTATCGTGATTGGAATGACTCTGTTCCCTTTTTCGTCCCTTCGTATCCGTTCCTTTTGTACCGTTCCCTCCGTTTAGTTGCGACCGATCAGCCACAGGCTGCCGCCCAGTCGACGACGACCAATTTGGCGCCACCGAACGAAATGTGTCAAGGACTGACCGATCCTACCACGCTCCTACCATCCGTCGAACTTCTTCTCTCCCTCCGGTTCGATCACGAATTCTCGCGCAGAAGAACGTGTTTCCTCCGTTTTGAGCGTATTCCATCGAGCTATCTCTCTCTATCTCTCTCTCTCTCTCTCTCTCTCTCTCTCTCTCTTTCTCTCTCTCGATCGAGAGACTCGCCAGAGATTTGTAGATTTCCCACGAGACCAAGCGGAGACTCTTTCTATCCGTGGCCGCACGTGTGCCCGCGGAAAGCGCCTCTTTATTTTGGCTTTCGGAAGAGTTATGTCATCGACGCACAAACGCGTGTATAAGACGGAGAAAGAAAAAGCTTCGGGACCTTGTTCTTAGATCGGTTCTACCTGGGTGGCTGTTTGTTTCGACGTTTACGATGATGCAGTATAGAATGTTGAAATTGCCGTGTTTTTGCCAGTGATATCGCACTAGCAAAATTTTTTCTTTTTTTTCTTTTTTAATTGCAGTTTAATGTCTCATTAACTGCAAGGTTATCGATAGACTGACGATTTGTAGGTGATTATAGGAAATTCAAAAACGCAAAAATTCACAGAATGCACGCGATATTCGTTAATATAATTTGTTAGTCGCAATTCAATGTTCCCTCGTTTATTCTTGCGTGTTTTTTGTTTCTTTCTTCGGCTTAATTTTGTTAATGTGTGAAGTTTATTAGCCTGGGATGTTTAGGATCTTATTTATTGCCTGAAATACTGCGCGAGGTAGCGACGAAGCAGAATTTCGAATCTGACATGAAATTAAAGAGGACGAAAAGAATATACTTAGAAAAGTATCTATTTGTAGAAAGAGGAATAAAATTATTATGGTTATTATTATTTGTCTGCTTTATATGTGCATAATGCTGTATACTCTTCATACGACTTTCTTTATGTTATTTTTTCTTGTATATATATATATATATATATATATATATATATATACATCATACATATATATATATATATATATATATATATATATATATATATATATATATCAAGGAACAATATAATTAGCGATAACCATAAAATTGGTAATAAAACTGTTATGATCCTATAAGAAACGCAATAAAATATATTAAAGAATCGTTCGTATCTTCCACAAACTCTTTAAGAATAATTAAACTAATTAAGAATAATTACTCATCGGTTTGTTAATTAATCTAACAATGTTTAACATTGTAAAATCTATTGCAATGACGTTATTATCCGCCTCGTGTTGCCATTTAATGCTGTCTCGGATAATATTTATATCGGGAATTATATCACCGAGAATAAAACGAACGATAACGAGGCAACTAATCTGAATAAAAATTGCGAACATATACAATGTATCTAAATTTGAGAATTGCGCCGGATTAATTCGTAATCTAATCTATTCATTTGCATCGTTCTACTCGACGGTTGCAAGCTATGCATCTCTTTTTAATTTCAGATTATTTATCTTCTGTTTTCAAATTTATTCGTAAGAAATAATTTTTTATTTGAAGAGTATACTCTTCTTTTAAAGATTCTACAGAAAGGATCGCAATACTTCTGTTTCAATAATTGTTCGACGATCTCAACGTTATTGAGATTTAACAATTAACACGTACGTTGCATATGTTCTATTATCTTCTTTATTATTATGTGAGTCCTACTCGTCGTTTTAAATTTGTGCGTTTCCATATTTCATTGAATATGTGTATCAAAATAAATATTATTATTTAAAATGAAGATCTGTTTGACAAAAGATATGAGGAAGAGTTTTAGCCACATGTTAATAGCAGCGAAGGCATTAATTAGCTTATTCGTCAATGTTGTAGTCTTCTTATCACATCCCTGTCTTTTGATAACAACGATATGTGCAAATATTATACTTTCTATAGCCGTTCTTACATCCATCGATTATTATTATTATTATTCATTAAAAAGCGAATAATCGTAAAAAATAATATGTACCTCGATTCTGCTAATGCACCGCTAAAGAAAAACAACGTAGCAAGAAATTAACGAAAGCTTCACACATATGATACGTATTTCCTTCAACTCTAATTATTTAACTTTAAAACCGGTCCATGTGCGAATGAAAACGTTCTGGCAGATGAGTCCAGGATAAAAATTCCGGCGATAAGATTGCCGATATCCAGCAATGCGGTCGATCGATCGTAAGAAGCCATCGTGAGTTGTGGTAGGGCTGTATCTTTCTTTCTGTTATTCGTTTCTTCGTCCGCTCGATCCATTCAGCTGAAAAGGGAGGAAAAGGGTCAGGCCAGCGGCGATGGGTGGGCAAGACCTTGGAGGCTGCTGCGTCTTCGTAACCGAACCTTTCCATTTTCCCCTCTCCGAGAATTCGAGCGGACTGTTGCGGGATTTCCTCACCTTCTAGACCCTTCGAGCACGCGCGGCCAATCGAAGGTCAAATCAGGAACATCGTATTTTCCGTCAACTCCGCGTCGATGCTCTCAGGGTCCCCGTGTTTTGAGAAATCGACAGAAACTCGAACTTCTATCGGTCGGTCTCGTGGCAGATGTGATCTTTCGGTGTGTTTGTATCTTACATCGAGTGACGTGGATCTGGAGCGAGATTAGGGATTAAAAGATTTCGAGATCGAGTGTGGGGCACGATAAGATGATGTTAAGTCGTGTTTCGAAACGGTGTTCCATAGTTTTTGGAACGATGGAAAGTTTAATTCGAGGTCTTACCGCGATTAAATCGAGTTTTTATTCAGATCGTTAAACATCGCTGTAATATAACATAGGTTTATGATTTTTGCTTAATACAGATCTAATGTAAATTAATTTTTAGAACGAGTTGCATTTGTTTGTTTCGTTTTAGAGGGAAAGGAAGATAGGAATTATTCAATGGAAAATTGTCTAGTTTTATGATTGTTATTTTTTAAGATACTGGTAAATTATATTTTTATCTAAGTTTATATTTGTCTCTTTTTTTTTACACGGTTATGCAATATCATGCATAGAAAATGTTCGAATTACCGAAAACAAGAATCACTGTTCTTGAATTTGAAGAGCTCATAATTATTTAATTTAACGAGACTGACCTCGATTACGAAAAATATGATTATTTATTAGCGTGCATCGTATCTTTACATGCGGCTCGGTATCATCGCGTTACAGTATTATTATTCTGCAAGCACGTGTCAGGGTCACCTTCTGCGAAGTTTCCTACACGCACGTGTAGTCGAGCTTCACGCTCAAAATAATTTTTCCCGAAAATTACAGCATCGAGGAGAAAGGACGTTTTCTGCATTCTTTGCATGTCTTTTCGTTCCACGTGCAATCGCTCTGTTATAGCCTTCGAATCTATTTCAACCTAACCATATTTTCATTTCGTTGAAAAATGATCTGTCGTGATATTTTGATTCTTTCTTAAAGACTTTCGATGTTTATCAAAAGTGTTTCCACTTTATCGTCGTGTCTCCTATTCTTGCAACCAATTCTTCATTGCCCTCTTGGTATAATTTATGTCGAGTAGTTTCACTAATTATACAATTTTCCAATTATAAATTATCCTAATACGTAAGATACTTCGCCTCCTAAGTAGAAATGGAATAAAGCCCAACGAATAGAATCAATTTTTTTTATAATATTCTCACGTTTCAGCTATATAAAATTAAGCACGACAGCATATTGAAATTCGAATTCTCAAATCATTTTTAAGTAGATAGAAACTGATAATCGTAATCTAATCTCCTTGCGTTTTTGCCAGTTTCCTTATATTTTTGTTGCAACATTGAAATATTATTAAGAAACAAGAATGCAAAGAGTCGAAATGGAAGAAAAGAAAACTTTTTGAAAATTGTAAACGGTGCTAATAAAGATAATCATGCTGGAAACGAATGCATCGAAAACGCGTTGCCGTTGATCGAGATGGTACGAAGTAACGTTATGTAATATAAATATACTGCGCGTCGAGCGCATGCCAGTTCTTTTTTCGTTTGCAGCTACTCACGACTTTCTTGATGGCTGATTATCGCCACGCACTGGCGAGCGAATTATTTGTCTTCCAGACTGGCCAGAAATAACGCCTCTTGTTTTATACTACTTCGCGTCTTACGCATTGTCTGTAACTACTGCAATCGCTGCACGTGAATCGTTGCGTGGGAAAACTGTTGCGCTCTGTCTATGATCGTCTTAGTGTAACAAATCAGAACATTAACAAATCAAATATAAAATGAAATGTTCGAAATGGTATTCAAGTTATGAAATACTAAATTCGATAAGAATTTAAATTGATAACTCCTAGTGTCACACTGTAGAGATGCAAAAATACCGATTGTGTATCACGAGAAAAATGGATTACGTGTTATGAGAAAATAGAGCTCAATTTCTTTTTACGTTTCATTTCTGTTCGATATTATTCATCACCTTAAACAGCATATATTTTCGATAAAAAATCTGAATTTACGCGCCAAAGCTATTTTCTACGATCTCTACGATCTAGTGAAACAGTTAACACAAATAGCACAAGCTCTTATGTTTTCAACAATCCAGAACGAACAAAGAATAATATTGACTACTCAGAGAAGCTCATTAACACAGAACAGTCTAACCACTAACATCGATGTAAAAACTTCCACCGATATCGCAATCCCCACGACTGAATCAACAGAATCCAATCGATAGATATTCAACTGAACGACTGGACGATGATTTGAAAAAACTTTTCGATCGCCTCACTTTCACCTAACGATTTTACATAATAGAAAATGCAACCGTTTTACATAACCCATTACAATCTTGGCACGTAACAGAGTCGAAGGGAGGCGAACGAAACGAGACGAAACGACGTCTCGATCGAAAACTTTTTAAGTAACTCTTGGTCGAGCGTGAAATCCTTCGGGAAGGAGATACGAGAAAAAGACGAAGGAGACGTTAAAACGCGGTTTCGAAATGCGCAGCTGTGGCACGAGAGATCTGTCAACTGCAAGCAACAGTACTTATTCTATCTGGATTCTCTGCAATTTGATCGGTCGGCTAAGCACGAAAACACGCCAGGAGGTCCTGTTTGCCGGCAGGTTAAACGCTGTAGGTTCCATCTCGATCAATTTTCGAGGGTGGAGAAACCGAACCAGAGGATGTCCTGTAATAATCGTCGATACACGCGAAATCCGCAAATTTCCAGGCAAGGCAGATGGCGTAGCCTTTCGCGGAAGCGATCGTTCTCGCTTCTTAAACACCGGCATCGCCGTTTTTCGTTTCTGCGTGTCTCAGGGGCGTATTTACCCCGCGGGCTCTTCCTCTATACATATATACCTGCCTCTCATTTCACCTTTCTCTTTTTCTCCTCTTCTCTTTTGTCTTCCGTTTCCACGTCGTCTTCTTACCTTTTAATTTTTGCTCGTCTCTATCGCTCCCTTCAGTCATCTTCTGCCAACTACGTTTAGGTACTTTCGTCTTGTTTTCTACCCATTTTAGATTTTTATTTTTTATCTCTGTTCTCTGGTTGTGGAATTTTCATGTTGCAATTTTAATGGTTTGGTTTCAGATTAAAAGGCTTAACATTTTGAGAAGAAAGATTATGATAAGATATTTGAAAATATATCGTTGTTGCTGATATATGAAGCTACACGCGTAACATTTACTGCCACGATTAATGTCATAATTTCTTTCTAAAGAAATTATTACGAGGACAAGATCCACTAAATTAAATTTTCTGATGTTTCTTTCATAGCTTCCTCAAATTTAAGTTTTATTTCCCTTTTTGTAGCTGTACATTCCAGCTCGATTTGAAAATTGTCTTTTTTTTTAACATATGCTACAGATTAATATTTTGTATCAAAATATATAAATCAATGGAAATACATGACCAAAGATGCATTATAAATGATAAAAAATAAAACTATAATTAAACGTAAACTAGTCACGACAAAATATCGGATGTGAGTCAGAAAACTCAGAAATGCTTAACAAATCTTTTAATAGACAAACACGATTGTATCTAAAATAGCCCAAAAGACGGATTAAATTCTTCTTCTTCGTTCTTTCTGCAGCTATCTTTCAGGATCTTCTTTGCTACTCTTACGTTCTCTTCTCTGTCAGTCAAAGGACCGTTCACCCTTCTTTTTTAACACCATTGGCTTCTGTCCTCGGTCCGCACGCATTTTTCTAATCCCCACTCGTAGCCAATTCCACGCGGAGAACGTTTGGTTCGCCTTTGTCTTCGGGCAGCGATCCTTCGTGAATTTCATAGTCAGCTGCACGAAGATCGAGGCCCGCGGCCCCGTTTACTTTTTCTAGGATGGCCCGTCACTATTTTTAACCTGCTATCCGCCGAAAAGAAGAACGAGCCACGCTACTAGACGCGTGCACGCGCCGCCACTCGCGATGAACGCGCGCGTGCACTTCGACCGGGGACATTTTTTACGGTTCGCGATGCTTCTGGGAATGGAAAGTTTTTGCGAAATTTCCGTATTTCTTTATTTCGAAATTTCGATGTCAAAAAAGGTAAGATTGTTTGGGAAAAATTGAAATTGTTCGTGCAAGCATTATTTTACGTCACTAGGAATATTTCCTGTCTCGTTGGCATTTTGCTTTTCGTGGGGTTAGGTGGGGGGTTTACGTATGACATTTTCTTACTGTACAATTTATAGAATGCATATATGAATGACTTTTAGATTTTGTAAAACCGAAGGATTTGAGCGTATTATGAGAAGCTCTGTTTCATGAATTATTCATAGATTTATATATTATTTATACATAAGAAACATTTGCTTTACGAATTGTTTGCTACAATGTGGACAAATATTTTGGAATCTGTAAAGAGTGTAAATGCGTACGAAATTTTACATTATATTGCACTTCGACAAAGAAACTGTCTTTTATTGGTCGATATAAGTAAGAAGTTGAAGTATAAGTAAACGCATTTTATTATGATTTTTCTCATGAAATCTTAAAAACACGAGGTTCGATACAAACCGGGTTTAATCTAATCTATTTTGCGTTATTAGACATACATTGAGTCATTATTATTTAATAAGACGATAATATAAGCGAAAAATAGCAGTTCAAGGGTAGGTAAGTAGACAATGCTACATTATACGAGGACTGTTGCGACTGTGATGAATGCAATGAATTCCATGAATGCTAATTAAAGATTGCTCGTTAAGAAGATACTCGTTAAAGATCTCCTTGCAATATTTATATAAAGAAATTTTCTATATTAAAGAAGTGCAATATTCTTCTCAAAAAATATGTCTTCTAAGAAAAATACTTGCTTCCAAAAATCTCAGCCACCGTTCTACATGCGCATCTACCAAATTAGATGGTCAGAATAAACCGGAAATTATTCAGATTCCATAAAAGTAGGCCTCGAGGAACGTTTAAAACTATAGTTCTTCCACTTAGATCGGCTACTATTCATTCTACAAAATTCTGTTCTGGGAATACTCTGAATAATTGTAAATATATGGTTGTTACTAACGATAATTCATTTCTTCACATGATTCCGTCGGAAGAGACATAATCGATAGGCTTTTATGAACACAAAATTCTCAAGGAAACGGAATAGCACGGAAATAAAAGCACGGAATATTCGTGTTCACGGTAGTTTCTAGTATTTAACGACTGGTTTCACATAGCCTAGGGAAAATGGTAAGGTCTGTAGATGTTGCCCTCAATTCGATCGTGACGAATGGGAATCTTCACGCGTTCCTCGGCATCTTTGCCGATGGAAGTTAAATTTTATTTGCTGTAATCTCCGTAAAACAAATAAAACGATTGAAACTGAAAAAGTGATAAATTTAAAAATAAAATTTATCCTTACGAAAAATATAACAAAAATGATAGACCCATTCAAACAATTGTCACAGGGTTAAATAAAACATAGACATACGAGCTCGTCATGAGTTTAAAAAACCGCCCAAATATCTTTTCTCAGATCAACTCATTAATACTGCAAACGATAATACCAGAAAATGAAAGAATTGCTGAAAGAAATACAGAAATGGGTTAGATAAATTTCCTTGTCCGAGTCAACTTACGCTACAATCAACCAATAACGAATAACAAAACTAAACTAAATTAATTTAACAAAATTAAGTAGAAGTAAAAGCTACCAAATAACAGTACCTATTTCCCTTGTATCAATCAAGAAGCTGATGTTTTCACTATATGATAAAAGAATTGTTTAAAAAAATACGTTTTCTCAAATGAACGCACTAATAACACTATCAATATCCGTGATTGCAGGGAAGAAACTAAAGTGTCCATACTGTGAGAAGCTGTACGGCTACGAGACGAATCTGCGAGCCCACATACGGCAGCGTCACCAGGGTATCAGGGTGCCGTGTCCGTTCTGCTCGCGAACGTTCACGCGGAACAATACCGTCAGACGGCACATCGCACGGGAGCACAAGGCCGAACTGAATCTGAAGGCCTTTCAACAAACAAACCACTCAATGTCAGACACGGTGCCGCAGTAACGGCGTCCTCGTTGTCATCGTCGTCATCGTCGTCGTCGTCTTCGTCGTTGTCATCGTGGTTGTCGCTGTCATCGTCGCGATGACATCGAAGACAGCCCTGTGGCTACTCGAGTTACCTGCGAGTGGCACGAAACGGAAATACCACGAATGCTGGAACGAGGAAGAAGCAACGAGGGTGAAGGTCTGTCCACCTTTTCCCTCGACCAACGTCGGTCAACGCCATCCCCATCCCATGTAGCATCCGAGTGGCGCTCGGGACTAAACATTTCCTCCGCGAAATCGCCACGCTGCGATTGACAGCGTTGCGCCGGAAGTCAACCGACGCTTTGACAGCGAGGTCGACAAAGGAACTGTCCCGCTGTGTCTCGTCTCGGCGATTCTAATAGTTGTCAATTACACCAGTCGTGTTTTCGGCTGAGCGATTCACCGGCCGAAAGCGTCTCGAGAGCGTCACTACGAAAGAGCAACCGCCGGAACACAGAGAATCGAGCTAAAGAATTATATAAATTTACCGCTTATGCAGATGATTAGACGTGGCGTTCGACTTATTCGATCGCATCAAACGATCACTGACACATACTCGAAGACTCGATGGATGCTGGACTTTCAAAAGATTCTTCGTGTTTTGGATTACCCCTACTTTGAAGATTCACGTTGCTCTAACGATTGCACGCTCTTGGCACGCTTGGTACGCTTGGTACGCTTTTGCGGATACGAATTGCGTTTCCTGGGATAAATTGTGGAGGATAGACGTGGCGTGAACTTGGATGCGACAGAGGTTGTTGACCAGATGTAGTAGAAAAAATTGTCGCACTAATCGGATCATAAAGGAGGTTAGCATTGGAAGAGAGGGAAGATGAAAGAAGGCAAAGGAAGATACAGGAAGATAGAAGAAGGTAGAAGAGTGAAGCTTGGAAAAACGTCGACGTCCGATTGCTCGCGTAGCTCGCACAAAGGTACGAGTGGGATGATTAGGGGTGGGATTGAGGGAGATGAAAGCTCGTCGCGCCTCGGACACGCTCGCGAAATAACGCTGGATAATCACAAAACTAGTCAATAAAAGTGCAACGTCGAGTAAGAGTTATTAACTATAAAAGAGAAAGCTGAAGAAAAACAGTTTTTAAAAGAGCGCGATAAAAGATAGGGAAGTTAGAGACAAGCGTAACGCCGAAAGATCGAAACCGAAGAAAAGACGCGAATAGTTGAAAGCATGTTGAAACGCAGATTCACAATGTCAAGAGAGATTAAGCGAGTAGATTACGAGGAAAGTGAAGAAAAAAAAAAAAAGACGCATATCTCAGGTGAATCGTACTACCGTAAGCCAGTAGTTCTCGATTTATTTTATTATCTTTCTCGCCCTTCTGCTTTGTGGTTTACATATACATATATATGTATTTATACAATTCTTCACCATATTTTTTCGACGACTCCTCGCGTGAACGATCAGGATCGTTTTAAGGAGTCGTACGAATACCGATTAATATATATAGTATAAATATAAATATACCGAACATATAAATGAAAACGGTGCAAGCGCTGTTACGAGAAATAGGTTTAAATGAATGAAGCGTCTACTTACTGCCGCTACTTTATTTTATTCGATAGTTACGATCATGTTACCGATGGATTATTAAGAATTATCGAACTGATTACCAGATCACAATGCATTGAAACGCTGTTATATATTGATACTTTTACCGATTTTACCGCGGAGAAATAACACTGGTACTATTATTGCTGTTGATGTCGAGAGCCTAGGGTCAAGACACGGGTGATATCCGAACATAATTCAACACTTTACAACTTAAACACGTACGCGTTAGTGCCAAACAAACTGAGAACACAAAGAAAGGAAACATAGAAATTAAATCGCATTTTCTCGATCGTGCATTTTTCTACTCAGGATAGGTAATCGAATTTCTATTATTTTTTTACGCATCTCCACACACGAGACGGTAACATAGAGACGACGGACGACATACACTTCATCCGTGAAAAAAGTACACATATCCGGAAAAGAGAGATAGAGTGATGCAGATTTTTCTTGTAAAACCGACACTGACGCATACCATCTTCTCCACTTTTACGTTTTTCTTCTCTTCTTTTTATATAGATATACCGTCGTTTTATAAAGAATTTATGAGATTATTAACTACAATGATAAAGAATGGACAGGTTGTCGAGTTACCATATTATTAAATATATCATGTAGGCCACGTGTGTAGATTCTTCTTGGTGAATGCGTGCAAAGCGGAGGTTCGTATCGCGCGAGAAAATAAGCAATAATCGTTAAGATACATAGAGAAGAACTGATCTTTCCTTTTTGTAAGAACGTTGTTTTTTTATATCTCTCTAAACGCACTGTATATATAACCAAGGGACGCCTGTTCTTAATCGTTATTATACACGAACAGGAGTTTCCTGGTGAAAAATCAGGGCGTTCCACGTGCTACGTATTATAATACGAGATCCAAGATTTTTTAGCGAGTACGTTTATATTTACCTGATCGATGAAGAATCACGAAGCAATCGCATTCGCTTAGAAAGATCTCAAACGTGACGCGTTGTACGTCACGAAGAACAATCACTACCACTTTGTTACCTGTTTACAATGTTTAAATAGCGGACTTTTGTCCGAAGCAATAGTCGAGGATAATATATAATAGGTGATATAATTATGAAACCAATAGACCAGGACGAACAAGAAAGCATAGGGAATAATTGCTTAGATACCGGTTGTATAGAATGTGATCAATGCAATAGTTTATTATTAACGATTTAACCTATAAATAGATATATAGATACTCCTAGTCAGGATAGCACCACAATATTACTTGTTGCAGTATTTCACACGTTTATATTACAGACTTCTATCTTCTCTCTTTTTATTCTTTCTCCACTATTACAAACTCCCAGCCGTTTTTTTTTCTCCCTTTTTATTATTATTATTATTATTCGTTTATCATCGTTTTCTTCATATCCGTCAGTATCTTGTCTTTTCTCTCGCTCATCTCTTTTCCTCCTATTTTTATTTGTTTGTTACGTTACAGAGGAAAATCAGAGTTTAACGAGAGTTATCTCACAACGATACGCCTATCTTCTTAAGATATCAAAGACAATAGTTAATAGGGGATTATTTAGTATTTAAATGGTCGTAAAAGATTTAGAATATATTAGTAAAAGGAAACTATTTGTTTCGTTTCCGTTTTCGTTGTCTCGTTCTTTCCCGTATTTTCTTGTTCGCGTTGCATGTGTTCTTTTTACGTTTCTACATTCTCCGCATAATTCTCTCTTTTTTTTTTTTTTTTTTTTGTTACGTTTTTCTTATTTTCTTAAATACGATATCAAATCGCGAACCGGATCGTTCGCGTATTCTGCCAAATGACGATACGTATGACAGTACTACCTCATCGTTTTTTATAAGAATGCATACAAAACACAGGGAACACTGAGAGACCACTGATAGAATAACATCTGTACATTCCGTACAGCCGCCACTACTCGTCCGGTTAATGTCGGGATTATTCTCCTGCTGTTATACCCTGAGATACAGGGTACGAGCGTGAATCTTGAAGCTCTTCATCGAAATTCCATGCAATATTAATATTTATTTTCCAAACTTGCTGTCATTCAACACATACGAAGAATATGATGAGTTATATTTTCTGTTTTTCAACGAAACAATTTTCTGATAACTAATCTCAATATTGTCGAAATTGTTGTTTATATTTGCTTTTACGAATTCAATATGTATCATTATATCATGATATTTGAAAAAACAGCGTTCAGTGCTGCAACATTAGTTGTACATTTGGTTTCATACAAAAGGATTTATTACTTACCTTAGAAAGATTATATTCATTTACAATTGTATCATCAGAGAAAATACTTTGCGAAACAGAAACTTGAAAGGACGAACTTATCACATTTTCTTCGCGCGATCTTCGCGTTGTAATCGTTCGTAGAATTTGTGGAAGATCGTTTTCGTTCTACCATTTACAGATCGTACAAACGACGTCTCCTTCGAACTTTCAAACAATTTCATTTTATAGACATTAGTTTAACGCAAGTGCCGTATTAGCAGAGGAATTTCTGATAGACGAAAAGCTTCAAGGATCGCAAGCACACGTGATATATAAGCTCTACATACGATTATATAGTAGATCCGTTTTTTTACGAAGTTGCATTATCGCATACGTACACAACTGTATATGTAATAACTTACCATTATCTAATAACTTTCCACTATATAAGCACAGTGAGACACGTGAATGTGAGTACGCGCGTGTGTGTGCGTGCGTGAGCGCGAGAGACTGCGTGACAATTTACAAATAAAGAAACGCGGCGATTTCATCGTTTGGCAAGCGAAGTCTGGTTCCTCGGACCGATCACGATTTTTCAGTCAGAGAAATACGAAAAAGAAAAAGAAAGAAGAACGGAATCAGGTGAGAAACAAAGGAAACAAACGAAAGTATTGTTTCATCATGAACAAAACGAAAAATATGTGAACTGAAAAAAGATATCGCGAGTGTGCAGTGCACAGGTTTAATTGGCGAGAGCGAAGAGGTTTTCAACAAATGGGTCTAAAATGGAGAAAATCCAAGTGAAAATATCAAATCAGCGAAAAGTGTTTCGAGTGCACGCGTGCTTGTTTCGTCGACGAATTTCGCGGATCATGTTTTCCGATCATCTCGAAGGGGTTGATAACAAAAAAAAAAAAAAAAAAAAAAAAAAAATAAAAAAATAAAAAAATGGACGAAGAACATTCTAAGAAAGAAGCTCGAAAGCTGACGAATGAAAGGAACAAAAATGGGGATTGAAAAGGAAAAACCATACGAGACGTTTTTAGGAGGGCAAATTATTTAGATCCGGACGCGAGGGTGATAACCGATGTTCTTTTAGGGCTGACTAAAGGGTGAATTTCTCGAGGATGGGGCTATAAAAACATTTTAGACGACGTGAAAATTAGTCATAGAGGGTGGACGAGAGGGCCTGAAAACAAAAAGCAAAAAAACGAAGACGCTGCGGGAAGGGGTATTATTCAAAAGTGTTATGTGTCGTTTACGTATGTGATAGGAACATACACACACGCGCACACACATCTACACTGCACGTACATACACGTTTATGTACGAAACAGAAAAACACACAGAACGTACACGGGATACGTCGCAAAACGATCGATTTGCATATATGATCACGAGTGTAAATAATTTTGCTACGCATACGTACTTTGGTTAAATTTTATTTCCTTTGTCTCTTCTTTTGTTTTCTTTTAAATTAAGCCGAAAAAAATGTATACACGTTTTCTTTTCTTTTCCTCGTCTTCTTTTTCTTTTTTTTTTCATTTTTTTTTTTTTTTTAACTTTTCTCGGCTACTCTGCCAAGCAGAAACGAACGAAACGAAAGATCGGGAGTAATGTTAAGATCGTACAAACTTTAGTATTAAGTTTACACTTTTCTTAAGCGTTTCCTTTCATTTTTATTTCATCTAATATCGTTCCCTATTATTTTTCTTTGTTTTCGTTCTCTTTTAGGTAATTTTGGGGTGACGTTCATAACGAAAATTCGGGCGCTTAGGATAATGCGTTTACGTTCACAGTTGCGAATGTTTAAGAGGTTTGGGGCTAAAAAGCCATGCTCTTTTTAGTTGCTTCGTCGTTAGCTGTTACGAATTTGCATACGTAAAAACACGCGTGTACAATGTATATACAGGTGTATATATACGAAGTTGATGAATCGAGTAACGAGTGACGAGCAATCGATCGTGTTTGGGCAGGGGATGGAAACGAAAGTGAAAGATCGCTGGATCTGAAACCAGACTAAACTTACACTCGCGTTTTGCTATTCGTCGAATTATGAATCGCGTACAATTCTTTTCCATATCCACAATTCTCCTGTGTTCGAATTGCTTTTTCTTTTCCGTTTCGTACTCGATCTCTTTGCAAATGTCCTTTGTCATAATTTCTTTCATAAGTAAAACACTTTTCAATCTCAAGGAAAAAGAAACGAGATTCAAAAGTCGCATATTTTCAAATTTATTTTTACACGTGTTTTTTTCCTCTCTAATATTATTTTCGATAACGAAGTTTCTCGATCGTTTCGAAGATCACGAAATTATATTGGAAATGTTACTTGAAATCAACTCACGATTCGCAAGAGTAGTTTTCAACGTCCCGTTTTTCCGCGTAAAGTTCCGCGCTGCCTGACCGTATCCCAGTGTGATTGGAAACACATACACACGCACACACGAACACGTGTATACAAGCACAAACACACATAGGCACACGCATATAGGAGGGGCGCGGTATCGTGCGTACGCTTAGCGTGCATATATCCACGTTGCGAAGCCACGCGCCAGCGTACGCACACGTATGTACCATTATTGTATCACGGCGTAGGATAAAATGTTGCATGTTGTTTCTATAATATGTGTTTTACGGATTGAAAATCCTTTAATAGATGTCGTGTGTGACACAGCTTGGCGAGGCGAGCTTTACACCGCGGGTCGACCGAATCGTTTCGAATTTCCCGCGTGAATCACGGGCGTTGCGGAGAAGGAAGAAAGAGAAATTAGAAAAACAAGGATAGTGACTTAAAAAGGGGTAGAAAGACGTTAGACAGCGGAGAGTTCGATGAAAGACTCTTGACTTTCAAGGAAGGACAGAAAATTAGGATGATAGTCGGTAGGGGTCGCTAAAAAATCGGTACGAAATCGGCGAAAAGTAAATGAACTAGGAATAAACCGCGTTTAAAGGACGCTCGACACCCGCGACCGAGACTCGCGGTGTAAACGGGCTTTCCACGATTTAAAAAACGTAAAATGAAAAAAATATATGAATAAGAAAAGAGATGGTAATCCTTCGTCACTGATGTTTGGCAACTGAGATCGTGTGGGTGGGTAGGTACAGTTGTCGGGGGTAGAATAAGAACATTGGCAGAAGCGAACGAAAAACAAGGGTTGGGGGAATGAAAGGGTGACGACGGAGAGGCTGTCGCCGTGGAAAATAATTAAGGATCGGCGGAGATTGTTGCATGCTCGCGGTGAAAAACGAAGGAGGATAAGGGTCGATGTTGTCGCTGCACCTGGACTGCGCGTGCACTGTCTACTTATACTATACCGTTTGATCGTTGTATAGTATAGAAAAGAAAAAAGGAAAAAAAATACAGTAATAGTACTATACCATAGTTGATAATGATTGCATAGTACATGTATCACGCACGCATAAGCATATTTAAACGTGACGAAAAAGTATAAAAAAAAAAAAGCATAACATTAATAAGAACGTAAGGAACGTACATTACGTAACGAACCTACATCTTCTTTTTCTTTTGGCGGCAAGATCGAATTAATCGATTGACGATTATTACGATTACGATTATAATATTGTAAAACTGTAGGGCTTATATTGTCGCGCAGCGGGGCTTCGATTTCGGTGGCGTGCGATCCTCGAACGGGGATAAACGTTTGAGCGATCGCGACTTATAGTACAAAGTAAACTATAATGCGTTAAGGGGTATAAATGAAGTAATCGATGGAAAAACGCGATGATGAAACAGATGACGATCGCAGATTTTTGTAAACTTACTATACACGATGTATTAAAAGAAACGATCACAATTACGATACTGATCGACGATGACGATGACGATAAAGATGATGATGATGATGATGATGATGATGATGATGATGATGATGATGATGATGATGATGGGTTTTATATAATATAGTTGAATTTGAACGGCTAGAGAGATGGGCATCGGTAGAACGATCAAGGGTTCGATGAACGCGATTTAATTAAGCCGATAACACTGCATTTCTCGATCTCGCCGTTTATTATGCTGAATGTTGTATACAGATTGGATGAGGAGGCGTATAATCCTGTTCGATGGATCGTGGTTGATCGTTGATCGATAAAAGTCGTCGATATACAGCTTTTAACATTTCATCTTTCTTCGAGATCTGGTGAAACTGAGCGAAGCAACGTCATTGCGATTTTCAAGCAATGCTATACGATTCGTCAGGTTTTTATTTCTGAATGATGCAATAGACCGACTGTCTCTGCCCTGCTATTATAAGAATATAAAACTACCGTATTTTTTCTTTTTCTTTTTTTGCATCGCTATTACATTAAAAAATCGCAACGACGTCACCTGGCTCGTTTGCACTAAATCTAATAATAATGAAACATCATGTTACACGATAGCTATGTTACAAGAAGAATCGACGAAGTTTAATCTATGCAACGAGACGCATTATCCACTCAACGAGATATCGATATTTCTGTGATACGCAGGAAAGGAAGGAGGACACGTTTACTTTAAGCAGCGAACGTGCCGGAAGTTTAAATACCCATTACATATCAGTTTCAGGGAGATCGATCGCCCATTACTTTAACTATACTTGTCCCGTTTCATGTGATCCTCGTGAATCCTCTTTCCTTTATCTGGAATTGCAGAAGAACTGATTGTTCACCGACTGTTCCATGTGATCGTACTTTATACCAAATAGCTCGCAATAGTTGATATTATAGTTACAGAGTTGTTGAGATTGTTTTACTACAGACTGCTGTGTTTGCAGCCGACTTTATATGTTTCTTAATCGTTCAGATATGATATAAGAACGACTTAAACGCAGAGAATAGATAAGAACGATATAAATGCAAATATTTACAAATGATACGTAGGAAATAGGTCCGAATGCTTGTTATGTACGAGTGTTAATAGCAGAAAGGATGAAAAGACTGGTGAAACTCGTCACTGCCACTAAGTAATCGAATCCTTCCGTGATCGGTTCGCCGATGCAAGTTCTGCCGTTCATCACAGTAACGGAACACAATACTTCGTCATACACACTAGTACAAATGCTACCTCACACAAGCTATACAGGGTGCAGAAGAAAGCAAAAGAGAGAAAAAAAAAAGAAATGAATAGAAGCTTAAAATAAATCTCTGTACATAAAAGATGACACAATTTAAAAGGAAAAAGAAAACGGTATTTTGCGATAGAATCAAACGTCCCAGAGGTGTCGATGATCGGCATACGGTCCGACGTATTCTAAAGAAAACGACGATGGCAAGAAAAGAAAAGAAACAAATTGTAGTAAAAAAAAAAAAAAAAAAAAAAAAAAAAATAAGAAAGATGGGAAAACACAGACGATAGTTAAACAGAGATCAGAATTAAAAAAAAATTCGAAACGGGTTCGGTGTCGTTGATCGAGACGACGCAACTCGTACTCCACGGTGTCCTTTTCTCAGGAATAATGAAAACCAAGTACAAACTACAAAGTATAATAGTCCATAAGATTAACATAAATCAATAATCAAGCGATGCAATAGTCGAGTGTATAGTAGGGATCGATCCGGTGTAACTTGTACGCCGTTTCTCTTTGTCTCTTTCTCGCTCGTCCCTCCTTGCTATCTCATTTTTCCCCTTTTCTCTCTGTCTTTCGTCAGAAAGAAACTAACTTGTTGTTAACGATAACCGCCGCCGCGAATCATTAAAATATGAAACGTGTTTCGCGCACGACGACGCTACGTTACTTATGGCACCGTGTGTTAATTACGCATACAAAAGGTTAATTAAGTGCTCGAACGACCAGTTTCCTCTTCATTCTCACGTATCTTGCTCGTTCTTTCTCCTCTCTGTTAAATAGCGGCCATGCTCGTTAGAGTGGTTTTCGCTTCCGTTCGCCGTTTCATTCATTATAGGCGAACAAAGAGCAGAAAGAGCGCTTTATGGTAGCGATATCGTTGCGCTAACAAAGAGGAAGATACGTTTGTGGGAGAGGAAGCAAGTGTCGCTTAAATAATGAGCCAATTAACGCGGGAATTATGTATCGTAACGACGATTCCGCGTTAAAGGAACGACGAACGTTGCTTGTTCGCCGCGTACTTCTTTCGATTCACGAATTTGTTAATTGTTTTAGTCTCTTTATCCTTATCGAGCGCTGCTGAACAATTTCCTTCGATGATCCATCTCCATCCAACACTTCTCATCGCGATGCAATCACTCGTCTAAGGTTAGGTTCATCGGACGCGTCAGACTTTATTCCTTAACCTTTTTTGAATTTCGCGCCACGGCACATTCCACCGTGGTTATAAGTGTTCTTGTTAAGATGTGTTCGTTCTTTGTTGACCGTTTTGTTACGTGGTGTTTCTCTGCCGGTCGGATGTTCCCTTATCGAACATTTTTTTTTTCATTTTCGGTGTCTTTTCTTTCTCTTTGTCTATTTTAAGGAAGCGGAACGTACATTTCGTACGAACTTTCTATGATAACGCACGATAACGAAACATTTCTTCTTTTATTCCGTTTCAATCTTCATCTCACTAGACATTCAGTTTAAGCGTTCTGCTTACCACTTCGTATGGAACTCTCCTATTTTTTCTTTTTTTTTTTTTTCATCTTTACAAGATCTTTTCGAAAAAATTTTAAATAGGATTCTATTCCTAAGTTTTATATTTTGCTTACGACTTTATCGTTCTTCGTCTTTTCGCAAACATCTTTCCTCCTCTTCTGTATAATAAAGAAGAAGTAAAAGATCGATTATACACGTAAACAAATGCGAACATTCGTCCGGTTGCATTTTATTCTCAAACGCTATTGTCCACGACATGGTTCAGTTTCGTTCCTCAATGAAATCTCTTTTTACTTTCCACTTCCCATCATCGTCCTCCTAATATCTTCTTCACCACGAAGTAATACAGCTGCCCCTTTCGTCCTACGTTGGGAATTTCGTTATACTCGGAAGAAACGGACAAACCATCATCTCAATTCTCGTGCATCTATGACATAATCTTTCTACTGATAATAATAATAGTAATAGTAATAATAGTAGGTGTATACGAAACCGTTTCTACCTCAATGAAACAAACGTACACGTATACATAGCTAACACGTACACGCATAAACTCGTACATACAGACGCATATAAACTCGCACAATGTGCACATACACTTGCACATACACTTGCACACACACATACACACACACAAAATACATTTACGGTACGCATAGACGATCACGTTAATTACAAATGACGTTCGTACAATTGTGTGTCGCTTACGGTTCCTTCTCGGTTTTTCTTTCTCATGTGTCCCAATGATTGTGAGAAGTATTATTTTTCTACGCGACGCTCGGCGTAATACCGTGCGTTTCATTTTTTTTGTACCATACAGAGGAAATGAAAAGTGAAAAACAAATATGAAAGAGCATGTAAAAGAAAACAAAATCAGAAAACCGCAACAAAATCGGATATACGTAAAAGTAATAATTATATTGTATGATATAAGAGAGATTTAACGATGATGATGATGATGATGATGATGATGATGATGATGATGATGATGATAATGATGATGATGACGACGAAGAAGAACTATAGCTGCCGCGAATAAATATATCGGATAATAGCACTGTCCTCCGTTCTTCCACCTTTTCTCCACCCCTTTTCTCCTTTTCGAAACTGCCTCCTCAAACATACGATCCTCCTGCCCCGCCCCCCATCAACTCCCCAAACCTAATCTAACCTAATCTTTCCATCCTATCCTCCCTTCAGACGACCGAGTTTATGTAAATAACATCCGTTCATATTTATTTATTTATGTTTCTATGCGCTGGACGCGTCTAAGTTACACGCAATTTCAAATTAATCGATAACTATTCCTATTGATAGAACGAAAGAGAGTACACTGATTTTTTCAATATAAATATAAAATGGTATATATATATAAATATATAAATATATAAATAGATAGAGTATATTATATGTAATATTAAGAAGGTACTTGTTTAGATCATAAGCGTGCCCCGAACTCGTCGCCCCGCGATGCGACATTGCAAGTCGAACGACAAAAGATGAAAAATATAAATTAAAAATGGAATATTATATATTATATATATATAAATATACATACATACACGGACACACACAGACACATATAGAGACAGACAGACAGGAACATAGGAGCGTACACAGACACGCATATACGAAGAAGAGGACGAAAAAAAAGAAGATGCGAAGAAACGACGAAAGAATTAATAGAATAAACGCGATTTGTAAATCGCTGAATCACGCGGTGCACGCCATATTCCAGTTTCTCCTCTTCTTGTTCGCGAGCGAAATTTCGACTTAACGTCGACTAGTTTAAGGGATAAACGAGGATCGACGATGTCGAGGGGATGTACCCTGGGCATTTCCGCTTTAAGAACGCTAGAGAATGTAAAACTCGAAGATAAGAAGCGTCGGGAAATTATTTGAAGGTTCGATCGATAGCCAGTTATTTTATTTCGCATTAATGTTTCGCAGTATTGTCTATATATTTCAGTTTCCTTTTTAACGAAAATTCGATTGATCGATCGTTCCTTTGGAAAGAAAACGGAAACAGTGATGCTTTGTTTCAAATTTTTTTGTTTATACATATGATTTTACGGAAGAGTTCAAAGGAGCAGCGTATGGAACGACGCTTCTATCGCAGAAGTTTTACGTTCCTCGATGAAGATGAAAATTCTCGTCGTCTCGACATCGATCGCGTATTCAATATACGTAATCGTCGGTCCGCGTGTTCTCTTCGTCGGCATCGATTCGGCAGAAACGACCGTTCTTGTTGTGTATTTTATCTCGAAAAAATAGAGAAAGATCGTGGCTTGCACCGCAGATCGTACACGGTGGTTACCAATTTTGTTTTTAAGTTGAAAGATTAAGTTTTGCGTTACGATTATGAGAGAAATGAGAGGAAGGTGCGTGGTGGATACGAGAAGGAACGCGAAGAATACGTAATGAAAGAGTGTACGAGCGGAGGCGGCAAAATGGCAGATGCCTCCAGCGTGAACGGAGCGCGCAAACCGTAGTTGCGTTTTTCGTGTATGCAAAATCTATACTTTTGCATTCTATTTACAGAATTATTTTATTTATACGGGAAACAGTGCGCCTGTGTGCGAGTGCGTGCATGACGACGCGTGAATGTGCTTCGGGACGTGTTAAAAATTCATTTCTAGCATAATCCGAATATTCGAAATATTTTCGAAATTGATCCTTGTGAAACCCGTTCGAAATGCATTTTTAATACGTTGAAGACGACTAGGTACGCCTTGATACGAATGTTAGGGATAGTATGCGAGTGAAATGATTGTTTGAGGATGCGTGAACGGGAGAGAGAAAAGAAAAGGAAAAAAGGCGATGAGAGAGAGAGAGAGAGAGAGAGAGAGAGAAGAGGCATGGAAGTGGAATAGAAACGAAGAACGAGTCGAAACTCTGCCATCTTCAACGATCCCGGACAGGAACTGGGTTGAAATGATGATGATTATAATCATGATTCATTACGTGTTATGATAAATTACTTTGGATAGGTAAGCGTGGAGGGGAAATAAAAAGTGAAATGAAATGACGAATGAAAACGCGAAGTATGGCGTTACGATACATTTTTCTTTTTATTTTTCTTTTTTCTCCGAGCGCGAACAGGGTGGCAGGGGTTTGTGCTACGCCGAGTTGAGTGTAACTCATCCTCTTTTTTGTTTGTATAAAAATTAATCGAAATTTAATTAGACTATTAATAACTGTTTAATTACTGTGAAACAAGAAAACATTAATTATAAATTACAAAAAATCTGACCAGGCATCTTTTCTTCCCCTGTCCTTTTCCCACTTGATTGTTACTTTGTATCTCCTTCGATAATATTCTTCAAACTTTATATACATAATATAAAGTTTGTATAAATCGACAATTGAAAGCATTGATAATATGTACAATAATATACTATATCGTTATATACTATAAGAATAACAAAATAATATTCTATATATCGTAAGGTATAAGTTCAGGCTTTAATTAATCGCATTCGACTTATTCTTACGGATGATATATTTATTTGTCATTTTAACGCAGTAGAATAAATACATTTTACTAATTGAATGTGCGACCGAGAATTAAATCGCTTGCTCGTTCCGCAATGGCAATTACGACGGAATTTGGATTACCGGAAATGGGAGACGGTAATATACTGGCATCGACTATTCTCAGTCTTTTGACACCTCTCACTCTGTAACAGAAGGATTTACGCTCACCTAAATCTGTTCCCCATATCACGATATCGTTATTAATGAGTCAAATAATTCACAATAAAACATTATGTATACAGGGTGGTTGGTAACTGGTGGTACAAGCGGAAAGGGGCAGATTTTACGCGAAAAAAGAAGTCGAAAATATAGAATAACAATTTTTCGTTTGAGGCTTTGTTTTCGAGAAAATCGACTTTGAATTTTCGCTGGGTACGCGTGCGGTACGTTATAACGGATCTCACTGTAGATCGTTGTCTCGATGGAAGAATTTAAAAAAAAAAATTTTTATTCTATATTTTCGACTTCTTTTTTCGCGTAGAATCACCCCCTTTCCGCATGTACCACCAGTTACCAACCACCCTGTATATTCAATACGATATTTCAAATCTGCTTAAAAGAATTATCTCAAATGTATTGTAAGAAAGCAAATAACAAAATTATTACTTTCTGGACTCTACTTTCACTTAAAAAATATCGTACGTTATAAAAATAGAAAATTAGCAATTTAGTACGCTCCAGAACGAAGCTCAACTTTCTTACCGTAATTTCTCATCGACGACTGCACGATCATCGGTACCCATCCTGCAGGAGCCACACACGTGATAACTGGTGAGAGCACCGACTCTCAGCACGCATTCCGTGTATTCGATATCCCGGTAGTCTTGTGGCAAATGTCGACACTCTTCTAAATCGGGATGATGAACGTTCGCGCCATACTCACGAAACTTGGGCGTCTCGAGCGTCTGAAGAGCGAAGTTTATTGCTGGAAAATTCGCCTTCATCATGCAAAGTGCGATGGAAAAAGAAATACACGGTAAAGAAAGATGATGTGTCGCGATAAAAAAGATTTGCGTACCTCCGTAAGTGCATAGAACGTCGTCGTAGTGCTGAAGGTAAGCAGGATCGATTTTTGGATGATGGCGAATATTGTTAGACCTCAGTGAAATGCTACCACGACTTTTTGGTTGTAAACAGTAGGATAGAAATAGGAATCCTTCGCGACTGTTGTTGTCGTAGGATGGATACATCGACTTGTAATGCTACGTATTATCGTTTAGTTAGAATCATGAAGAAGAGAGTATGGTTTTTATAGAATAAAATTTTCTATGCTACTCCGGACGAAATATCTTTTAATTTTAATCAAATTGTAACAATTTATATAATTTTGCATTATGTTTGGATATTCACAATTTTATTTTTTCAATGCGTTGAATCGTAGAAAACGATTTCAAATATTCATAAACTTGCTTCAGTTATTCAACTTCGATCGATCTATGTTGTTTTCAAAATCTTGTACAAATTCTTATTCAAATTCTTATAAAAAATCATACACGAACATTTGAGAATTTTATTAGTATTCTAATGAGATACGACCGTTACGATTATATTGGTCAAATTTCATCGATTATGTTATATCAAACTATAAAATATATAGGAAGTAATAACAAATGATAATTTGTTAAAAAATTGATCTCAAAACAATCCTCTTCGAACGACAGTAAATGCTAAGCGACGTAGGATGTGCATGAAATAAACGCACGGATGTCGAATTAGAAATTTAGTATGGCGTTCTCTATGCTTACCTCTATTTTGTAATTAGACAAACTCCTTAATATTTTTTCATCGGTTGAACCCATACCAAAAAGCATAACTCCGCTATCATTGGCACGACCCGTCGCCATTATACCATTAGTCGCGTACCATCCTTAAAAGTAACAAAAAAAAAAAAAAAAGAAAAAGAAGATTAAAATTTCAGACAATATATCGTAAAACATAAAAGAACAACGTTAAGATAATTTGATACCTCTTCCAAAGACGAAATAATTTAGTACCTCAGGAAGCGTTTGTAACTTGTACAGAGTTATGCTTACTCTTGCCTGTAGATTAACATAGAGCGGAAGAAGAAGATGGTCAAACAGATTTTTGCCCACTTCCGGAACATTGCTCACCACTGGTATCTAAAAATATCTTTACTCTCTGATTGCACGTAACCATATTCGTAGGAAATATTCGTACAAAATGATTACGATATCACATTTCGGAGATTCAGTTTGGAGAAAGATCAAATGATTCATCACCTGAAATTTGTCAAGCTCTTCGGCTGACCCGATTCCCGAAAGCAAAAGCAATTGAGGGCTATTGATAACACCAGCACAAAGGATCACCTCTTTTCTCGCAGCGATATTTCCCACCGATCCATCTTTGTAAATCACCTTGATCCCATCTGCGTTCAAATTCTCTTTGAAAAGTACCTGGAAATTTACGAACGATGTATTCGAACGTTTGATTCACACGTTGATATATTTTATCATCGAGAATGATATTCAGGGGATTATTTAAGTTTAACTCTTGTTAAAAATCACCAGGTTCCATCGTTTACTCTGTTGTGTTTAATAATCGTATATAAATACGACATAGATCGAATATTACATTCAAATTTAATCTTCGCAACCAATTAAACTGTACAGATCTAAAACCTACAGTGGTTACAAAAGGTGCTTTTAGACCATCGTATTGATTATAGTATTTATTTTCTGATCAATCAAGCCCAGATATATTAAATTTCATATCATTCGATGTCACATTAAAACAATTTTAATATTACGATAATGAAGCCTGGTAGATGGTAAAAATATTGGAAAATAAGATTTTTCCAAAGATACCTTTTATAGCCATCGTATAATAAAATACCTGTAATAATCTACGGAGTGGTTGGTAACTGGTGGTACAAACGGAAAGGGGGTGATTCTACTCGAAAAAAGAAGTCGAAAATATAGAATACAAATTTTTTTTAATTTTTTTTTTTCATTCTTCCATCGAGACAACGATCTACAGTGAGATCCGTTATAACGAGACGTGATAAAATGCACGCGTACCGAGCGAAAATTCAAAGTTGATCTTCTCGAAAACAAAGCCTCAAACGAAAAATTTGTTCGACTTCTTATTTCGCATAGAATCACCCTGTGTAATAAAACCACCCTGTATAATAAAAATGCCAGAAATAAAATTTAGATAAACGCAGTTCTATCGTACGATGCTTTTAAAAGAAAAGACAGAAGAAGAAATAAAATCTCACTTTGGAAACCAACGTGTTTATCAAAATATGCAAGTTCTTTCTATTCCAGGCATTTTGCAAATGCGCATTAAACGTGCTCCAACGGGAACCTCTTTTCGTCGTGTACATCCCCTTTTGAAGAGTCACATTATTCAACTTCAACGATTCTTCCGCCATGAGAAAAGCTTGCGCCAGATATTCTTCCTCCGGGCTGGACATTACGTTCATGATATCGGACACCTTTTTAAAGTACGGAAGTAGATCGGCGTGTGACCATCCTCTCGGCCAGGCTTTGTAATCTTCCGGCTTTCCGAAGGAGTGAACCAAGTGATTTATCTGGCCGCTGCCGCCCAACCCTTTACCTCTTGGTATCTTTTGTATCTACGATAAAATCCAATCTTTCTCAATCAATCGAACTTGATACTACGTGGACTTTAAACGGTACATTTTATAAAATCAAGTTTTTCTCGTAACGAATGAAATATTTTTTAAGAATTATTCTTTAAGAATTAAGAATTATTAAGAAGAATTTTTTAAGAATCAGCGAATTTTTGTTAATTTTAAATTCATCCAGCTACATATTGAGGAAAATTTATAGAATTGAAACGATTCTATTCGCGAAAAATATCGTTTATTTCGGGTTTCGTTTTAACTGTACCAGCCTTTATATTTTTTAGATGTATCGAAAAATATGAATGCACGTTGCATTGTTTCACATTTTTCAATGACAATTAAAATATTAATTTTTTAACCGATTCAAGATGTTATAATCAAGGGATATTATGGAATTATTGGGGTCCAAAGTTCAGCTTTAAAATGAAAAATGAAAAATTTTAACTATTTTATAGTATAAATTATAAAATCTTGATTCATAAAAATGGAAGATCCGTGTTTGTATAAGGTTTCTTATGGTGATCTGAAGATGTTCAATTTTCCTTTACGTGATTCCAAAATCCTTTGGAAGAGAACCTTTGCGGTTCCGTGGAATAGGACCAGTCGACGTCAGTCTTTTGCATAATTGGTGCCAAAATTGGAACGGACGATATCCATCCGAAATGTCCTCCTGCTTCGACCAACAAAACCGACACGTTCGAAATTTCGGAAAGCCGTGACGCCAGCACGCATCCTGCTGTTCCAGCACCAACTTCGTAAGTAAAAATTCAATTGTCAATATATCATCATCCTTGCTGTACATGAAGAAGAAAAGTTACAACGTTACCACAGAAAATATACGTCAAATATAAATGTCAAATTACATATATAGTATAATAGAAATATAATTTTGTTACAAATTTGTAAACACCAATGTTCCATTGTATTTATGAACTTAGAGAAAATATTAGTTTTATGTTAAGATTAATATTTTGTAATATGCGATAAAAGGAATTTATCATATGTAGTAAATATGTGCAAATTAATTATTCAAACTTTACACAATCTTACTTTTAAAAACAATATATTACATGGATTCTATATCATTACATAATACCTACGATATTAAAATTAATTAATAAACCATATTTCTCAATGTTGCCCCCTATATCACTTGACACTTCTTTATCGATTTAAAACATCAATTTAACATCATTTAAATTTTCACAATTCTCCAAAAAAACCAGCTTCCACGTACAAGAACGAGAAATAACAAATGATATCCATATACAGCCGCAATCACAATACTAGATTGCTTCATGAAAATTTATTTCGTAATTCAATTTACCATGTTACCTTCAGTTACACGTTAAAGTCAATTCACGTCGATCATGCATCTACATCGATCGATTAAAAGCCCGGATCAAGAGATTAATTAGTTACATTCCGTGTACCCGCTTCCTTCGGATAAAAGTTAAAACTCGAACGGTATCGCAGTCACCGACATTGTCCGGTGAAAAATTCACCACTTACCGATTATGTAATCGTAATGCGTATTAGGAAGCTCGATAATGCTGGTTGGACCGTTGAAATAACAGTGATACAGTAATGACGCGAATAAGACGAGGGTCGAGATTAACACGTAGTTCCACATCGTTGTTAAGATATTCACGGTCCGTTCGCGATCAGTGTCACTGACAGTACTGTGATGGACTAACAACGATCGGGCTGCACAGTAATTCCAATATTAAATTAGCATTTCCGTTCGCAATCGATACCCGCTTATAGTAACCAAACTAGACTGTCACAACAGAAACATAATGGCAACAAAATGTGAATTGCCGTCTAAATAGAACTACATACTTATAATAGAAATAAGAGAATTTAGGGGCGGTTAATATGAATGGATGCAATGTGAGTAGCTCTGCATTATTACTTGTACATCAATAATTGCCTGATATTTCGCTGAACTATGTTTTGGCATAGACCGAATTTCTATCGTCTTTTCGTAACGTGTGATTTTTGACGAGTGGAATTCGAACTAATACTAGTTTTAAAGCGTTAAAAAGATCGTTATTTTAAATATTTTGCGCATGTAAAGTTTATGGATATTGTACATTTTTTATGTGCATTGTCAATTAGCGAAATGAGATGATATTGATTTGCGTTAAGTTTAACTTAATATTATTAAGAAACACGTTGTCGTCAAATGTAATTGGCGCTCTGCGATAGACTGGATACGTAGGAAAGGTCGGTATCGTGATTACGACTTTACCAACTAAGGTCTAATAATTTGTTTTCATTCGAGCGTCTTGAAATGCATTTTTAAATAGTAGAATTTAGATTATACGAGGAAAAGAGACTATGAATATTTAAAGATCGCGAGTTTACTTTTATGGATATTTTATCGTATGCTGTTATCTGACGGCCAGAAGTCGAAATATAATATAAAGAAAGGTGCTCAATAGATATCTTATCGTGCATCGGTAATCCATTTATTTGTGATGTTATTAGATGGTCGTTGAAATTTTTTAAATATTCTTTTAAGATATTATAACATAAAATAAGATAAAATATGACGTATGTATAATATTGTATGTATAAAGACAAGGAAAAACGCGGAGGGTTTAGCTGGATCTAAATGTTATAAAAAATATACGTTGTCATTTAAAAGTCTCAAAAACCGGTTGGTCTTCGGCAGAACTGGAAGTCTGAGTGCATCTACTTATCTTTTCTAATCATCTCTTTGGCAAGTATTTATTATTAGTTCAACGGCTAGTCTGTCGCAATCAAGAATCATCTCGCGTCGATCAACAATTTACCATAGCAAATTAGTCGAGTGCCGCATCGGACCGAGTGCGAATCGCTCGTACGGAACAAACGTGTGGTCAGATGTCCGTCTTAATTCTACGCAAATATAAACAAACAACAGACGAGCAAGTCACAGTTGCGCGCGTTTCCTTGTAACGCCAAATAAAATCAAGCAGGAAATATGACTAGAACAAACGAATCTTTTGCAGATAATCAAAAAAGGTGGCTGATATTGGAGAATATAAGGAAGCTTTGGCACCAAGTGGAGTGGAACAAATACAAGAAAATGTTCGCAAATGAAATATGTGAATCATTTCAACAATCGACAAGAAGCTTTCAGAGAACTAAAAATATTAAGTTAGAAGACTGTTACATGTGTGCATTGCTCGTAGTGAGTGTTGCATGCAATGTAGCAGTACTATACGTCATTTATCATTTATATCGCCATATTTATTATGAAACGGATTTGGAATTGGAAATTACATGTGGAGAACTCTCAGACATGTACTTTTGTTACGGTGCAGCAAGCTGCAATAGCACTAAAGCGCAATGTTTATATGACGCAAAATATTCTAATAGGATTATACCCAGCACAAAGATATTTTGCAAAATAGTACAACGATCGCGGGATACAGGTACATTAAAACCTGTGAAATCTGGCAGCGGAATTCAGCACGACGATCCGGATCTGGAAGACAGGATACTGTATTCAAGAAAATTTCAGATTAACTACGAAGATTGTTGCTGCTGAAAAATGTGGCAGTAATAGCATTGTATATTGAAGGAAAAATATCTGCATACATAGCTTTCGAAAAGTTCAGTAATTAAAAATAGAAAATTTTCTCAGATGAAAAAATTTTTGCAAAGGGATCTCGCCACTTGTTCCACGTTTTGTTCACGGACACCAGACCCTTTCCTTTTTAAAATCGAGAAGGTTTGGAATTGTTTAGATTGCTTAAAATAAAAAAAGTAACTTATTTATACTATTATTACATTCATTATAAAAATAAACGAAATTGTGTGCTTATTTTTTAAATAAGTTTTTTGTTAACAGTAGAGTATCGGAGACGAGACTCGATGATAGTACAACATTGACCACAAAACGCTTTTATTCCTAGTGTCCATTTTTTTGGCAGAATGTCATCCATAAGTATTAGCGATATCCCTATTTATCTCTGTTAGAAACGCTTTGAACTGGCTTAGCCGTGTTGCCAACTGAAGGACTTGGGAAAGTGAAACAGCCGAACATGGCGGTCGCAACGAATTCTTTCGATACTTGGCTCAGCAAGAAATTACAAGCTCTAAATACTGATGAAGGTGTATTTGGATCATACATCAAAGGAATTTTAGAAGGTGATGAGACGGAGGATGAGAAGACCGAAGCCCTTGAAGTCATACTCGCGGGCATAACGGTGAGGAGCACACGGATTGTGAGGTTAGAATATGCTTGCTGTTCGTAGCCGTGTATTAGCCGGTCAAAAATAACAACAGGATTATTATTATTTTCTCCCTTGTTAACTCGCATGTGTTTCGTCGAATTCGACACACTGTGCATTTCTTTTGCATGCATGATTGCTTGAATATGATTGAGATATTCGCTATATTCTTGAACATCCTAATAATTCGATGATATGCAATGAGCAATTAAGTGATGTTACACAAGTAATACTCTTCATTTATAAGATAGAAATATTTCTATATCTTGTTTATGTTCCAGGACGATAACATTAGCAAACTTGTGACTGAAATTTTAAAAGCTTGGGCTGAGTATCTACCTGTTGAAGAAGTTAGTGCTCCAAAAGTACCAGTAGAAGATGTGGATGTCAGATTAGCAAGAATGTTGGAATCTCAGTCTCTTCCAACTACGACACAAAGAAGTTACACAGAAGAGGAGAGGAGAATAAGAGAAGCTATTCTTGCACAGTACAGTCAAATGTCAGAAGAAGAGAACAGCGAAGGAGATGGAGAAGAGGATGGTGCAAGTGGTGGAGACTGTGGAATCGAAAAGAATACAAATACAGCTGCTATAATTCAACAGGAGAGAGAAAAGAGGGAAAAAGCTAAGTTGGAGAGTCAGAGGAAAAAAGAGAAAGACAAAGAAGATCGGTATGTTTTCGATAAATTGCCCTTTATATATAAAACTATAATATGTTATTATTAATAAATATGTTACCCTTATTTAGAGAGAAACAGAAACAGTTAAGAGAAGAGAAGAAGGAGAAACGAAAAACACAAAAAGGAGAACGGAGAAGGTAGCATTGGGACAAGAGGATATTAAGTTATACTTCCAAATATGAAATAATCAAATGCAAATCGGCGTACATAAATATCTATGTTTATTCTTGTGCATGCAATGTTCTTCAACAATTACTTAAATTATTTAGTAATTTTTTGCTAGAAATTTGTGTGTGTAGAATGCATATCCTAAATGAACACGATATGAGACAAGCATCAAAATATACGCGTTTTGCAAAAAATGTTAATTCTATGTAATAATGTTAACTATATCATATGTATATGTATGTAAAACATTGCATCCTGTGCCTTCTGTCTGTTGAAAATTTCTGTAAAATGACGTAATTTTCTTTAAAATGATTTTGTACTCATTCTTTTTTATTTTCTTTTGTAAAATTCGAACTGATCGTATTCTCTATCATTTGTATTCATATCGCTTTAAGTCAATTTGAAACATCGACGTGGAACTGCATTATAATCAATGTAAAACAGTGATAATCCGAATACAGATAAATGATTTGTACTTATTATGCTTAGTAGTGTATATATATATATGTTCCTTTTTCTCATTATATAAATTATGTATTTAAGACTAGTGCATTAAATAAACCACTTAAACATTCATTCAAACTATATCCGAATAAATTAGACGATTACAATTATTGCCCTGCACTTTACAAACCTTTGCTAATGGGATAATAAAAAAATAACACAGTTTTATGTTTGTATTTTTTATTAGTATATATTTACACACAAGATATCGTGTCGAAACCGAGTCATCTTGGTATTGCATTAATAATGAAAGACAAACGCAGTAAGATAAAAACAAACGAACAAATGATACAAAAGATGATGATGCTTCAGTATTGTATCGTTACATATACTAATGTCATTATCATAATCATTTTTTTTTTTATTATTAGCAATTCTTCTCTTCGTTCACTATAATTAAGTTGGGCAGAAATTGACGAACTCACACTTGCACAGTATAACAAGATCTTTCCTGCTGTTCAATGTCGAGTTACAATTGTTACAGATCATCGTTATCAATTCCTGTTCTCTCACTCTCATTCTCTCTCTTCCTCTCATTTCCTCCTATATTTCATCTATTCTCTGTGAATATCCTTTCCCCCTCCCGATATTATATCTCGTTTTTCTTTCTTATTTTGCAAAGCTCATCTCGTTACACGTCGAATCAGAATTCTCGCACATATATTTATGTATATACGTTTAATTGGTATAACAACCGAAAAGTAACATACACTAATACATCAGCTAAAGAAGATCACGATTGGAATTTACGCTATATCAATCTCTGTTTCAAACATGCGAAAAATCTGTGTCTCGTTACCAAAGATATATTTTATTATTATATTTTGTACATGCTTTTACTTCGAGGAATATGTTCTATATTATAACCACATGAAATCTAATCATATCAAGAGAACTCGACAATGACGGAAACGTACGGCGCAATGCGGAGGAAATTTACAAATCCCGTTGTAGTCTCTCTTTCGATCGGCAACAGCGCACAGAATCCTCAAGAACAATGGTACAGATTTCGATGAAAAAGAGAACAATAAACTCGCTATCTGAAGTTCCATACACGTTTAACTACGAGAATTTGACACTAACACAAAATTTGTTATTAATGATTGTCCTATTGGGATACACTGAGTAAGAACAATAAATCGTCACAACGACAAATTTCATGAATTAATTGAACGTCCAGAAAGGGAGGGGGAAAAGGGACGGTCGCGGCGATGGCGATGATCTCGCCATATATGCACACAGTAACTATCTAATTGAATTCGATAGATCTAATCACGTCGTTAACTCGATAATTAGTTACACGCTGATCCTAACAGACATACGCTAAGAGCATTCCACGCTGAAGCCTGAAAGAGAGTCTTCCCTTTTTATTCTCTAGTAAGAGTTTAGACCTTTTTAGATCATCCCCCCATCTTTTTTTTTTTCTTGTAACACATTTTCGGACTAGAAAGCGACTGCCTTGTATGTCCACGTCATTCTGGCTATCAGAAACCTGAATGACAAGATGATCCTTTCCCAATCCAATCGAATTTGACATAAGAAATTCCATTTTAGAGAATACATCGATTGATTATTCAAGCTCAAACACCTCTTTGTCTTATATCATCTTTTTCTTCTTTCCTCTTTTTTTTTTTCATTTTCTTATTTACCTTCTTACTTCTTTTTTATCTCTAAAGGAAGTATATTTTAATATTTTTTGTTTACTTTTGTTTACGCTTTTTAGGCATATCTCGCCTCACGGGATACGCGTGCGAGCGCGCATGCTTCAACGTGAGACGATCAGTTTTTACATAGATTAGTCGATTCTAACGCATGTAATTTGATCCCACTGTATACAATATAGTGAACACAACTAAAAACTCAGGGACTGTACAATCGACTGTGAACGACTCTGTAAGAATGAAGAAGCATGTCGAAAGATAGAAATACTTATCAAATCGATCTTATGTTTTTCGTCCTTGCAGATTTGTCGCGTCAAATGCTATTCGATTAAATCGTTTATCTTAGAAACCGATACGACAAGTATAATGTTTTGGCATGCTTCTCGATCGAATGATTGGTAACTGTTTATTTAAGCACTTAATTCCTTTGCTTCTACCGCACATTGGACACTGAACGTATGCTCTTGCGGGTGAAATAGCGGCAGTCATGCCGTGTAATTATATTCATCGGACACATATATGCATTCACCGCACTCGATAAACGATGTTCGATGAAATAAGTTCATCGAACATAGACGATCGGATGTCATCGTTGTAACATGTAGGAGATTCGAAGGAAGATTATCAGTGGAAAAAGATAATCCTTCCCCTGAATTGAAAATTTGACAAACGATTTAATCGATGCAATTGTAGACGATCGAACAGTGCCGGGGGAAGAGTAAAGGGGAATAGAGGACTCCATGTACTGGAGCTACGTTGTTTGAACGGTCTTCTCTATTTATTTTCTAACTGGATATCCTATATTTAACTCGTTTTTTTCGCTTCCGCGTGGGTTACTTAACACGTAAAATTGTATATGTATATATGTATATGCGATAATGTAACGCATTCTCGCTGGACGCATTCTTTCCGTAACACGTAACTTCCCTGCTTCTTTTTCTTTTCTTGCATCTCTGTGCTTTCTTTCTTTTTTTTTTTTTTTTTTTCGTTCGTTCTCACGCACATATGCATACGGACGCACACGCGTTATTTTTTTTCTTTTCTCTAATGTTAGTTATTATACACAATTTGATATTTCTTGTTTTGCTATAAATCTGTCTGTGTGTTTGTTCCGTGTGTGTGTCTGAACGTATGTGTGCTGTGTAAATGTGGCTTAGATACTACGGTCGTTAAATGTTGGACTCGCTGCTCTGACTATAGTCGAACAAAGTGCTTCTGTGGGCAGCTCTCTCTCTTTTTCTCGTTCCGGTGACGCCTGCGAATTTAGAACCGTTCGTTACGCACTTTGAATCAACCAATTCGATTTTTAGAAGATTTACAAACCCGCGAGATATTTAAAATATATTCTCCACATGGTAAACGTGTTAAAAAATTAACGCTATCTTACATATCGGCTATTAAGTAATGCGAGTTCGTCTTTTGTTCTTATAGGATAAGGTATGTAAAAAATATTTGAATATCTTTCTAAATTTTTCCGAACGATTTTTAAAACTTTCAATTGTATCTTAATATACTACTATAACAAACTTATAATTCAAGTCTGTTCCAGGATTTCTACCTTTGAATCAATCCGATTTGATCAGCTTCCCAAGAATTATTCTATATTAGAAGAGAACAAAGATATCCACACATGTTTCGAATACCTTATCCTACATTCTTCTCTTTAGCATCTTCCATAATATATCTATTTATCTTTCATATAATGTAAGTTGTCTTCCATTACGCCATGTCCAAGATTTCGTCTCAAACAAACCAAACGAATGCTTAGGAAAGATGCGTTTAATTAAAAACGTTAATCAGAGGTATTTGAACGAATCAGTCATAGTTTTAAAATCATAATGTCCAAACACGCAAAAGTCAGAAGAAACATGCAGTTTAAAAACGGAACACAGCCGCCATGCTACGGTCAAGTTGCATCTTCCTCCTTACACTCTTCAGGATGCAAGATAAACGTGAGAAAGATAAGAAAAATGCATTACAGGCTGTGGTCGTTTAATCGACAAAAGTAGATAGGTACTTATACGATAAAAATGTATCTTGTTATTATTATAAATGATCGAGGTTGATGTCTTTAAATAAAATTTCTGTTTATTACTTCAGTCTTTGTTATGCGAATATACTTCTCGCTTCTCTTCCGTTCTTTTCCCTGCCATCCTGTACATGCGTTTTAATATTTTCACACACGGCTTTGGCTGTCGGAATCATCATGGCCTCTCGAGGCTCAGCGACGAAATGCTCGAAGACAACTTACGCTTACATCCTTATAAGAAGCGATTTTTGTTATCTAATTATATTACCAGTCGAAACGCAAAAAATAACGCTCGGCAAAATATATGTCGAAGATTACTAATAACGAACAATTACAAGTATACGGATAACGCTAATGATATTTATCGTAACTACGAGTATATCTTTTTCCTCGTTTAGTTGAACTTTCATTGTGATTTTTTGAACACCGAGCGGAAACACTGTTTCTTCTTCTCTTTCCCGCGCGCGCGCGCGCGTGTATATTATGTGTGTATATGTGTGTGTGTGTCGAGGCAATATATATTACACGATACAGAGATTTATTTCCCTTCAAATCCTTCGCATTTACGCTAAAAGATAACACGAATCTTCGATCTTAATCTTTAATAGTCGATCGATGAGCGAAGAGATGCGATTTCTAAAAAGATTAGCTAACTTAACAGTGAAAATAGAATGAGAAATAGTGAGAAGTTGAGGCGGTTAATAGAATAGAAAAAGAACACGATGCTGATATCTCGTTTGGGCCGAGAAATCATACCGTAATATACCAGTAAGTGTGATAAAAAATTATGCTAAGAACAATGTGGTGAAGAAATTTCATGCGACTCTTTTCTAAAACATACCTTCTATTGTAGGAAAATCAAAGTACAAAAAGAAAGAATGAAAGTTAAAGAAGAAGCGAATGCGTGCTGTGAATTGTTGGGTTTTGAAGGCTTAATTATGTCTGTACAATCCTTATAGTAATAAGAATAATAATAATTAATAATAATAATGATAATAATAATGTTATCTTTCTGTGTTATTATTCATTGAATAACTTCGTTAATATCGTAATTATGTAATCTTGCGATAATAGCGAGAGCGATAAATCAATATTAAGAAAATAATGATTGATAGTTAAGAATGAAAAAAGATAATCATTAATTATAGCGATCATTTACTTCTTAATATCAGAGATCTACGTAAAAGACAGTGGTAGATTAATATCACAATAAGACTACTCAGGCCTCGTTGAAACTGGGGCACATGTTTCATTTCCAGGAGTTTCGCCTCTTTCTTTCTCTCTTTCTCTCTCTCTCTCTCACACACACACAAACGCACTCTCTCCCTTTCTCACCGAGGTTTGCCTTGACGTTTCATTATTAATCGGTACGACCCTGTTGTCACGGGGTTTCAGACGACTCAGGTTCTACTTATCTTCTTTCTTTTTTTTCTTTTAAACTTCTTTCTCCACGTTTTAACCGCGATTCGATGCTGCATAATGCTCTATGAGAAAATTTCGCGTTGCGCGGTAATCTCGTTGTTAAAAACGCATTCACCCTTTTCTCGCTGCGTTTCTCATACATATTTCTTCGTATACATACAGTATACATATGTATATATTTATATATAGTAACCATAACATTAATTTGCGCTCGTCGATTGCGAATCGAATTTTTCTTACAATGTTACTAATCGCGACGATCGTTTGCGCCTATAGAATTATATATATGTTTTTTTTTTTTTATATGCATCATTGGAAACACAGGGCCAACTGTGCGAATGAGAGGTGCGTCGTTCATGTTGATGGTCTCTCTCTATTCCTCTCGATGAACGACGCGCCGATGTGACCGTTATCGTTGGAAAAAGTATGCACACGGCAAACAATCCTCTCTTGCTCGACTCGCGGTTTGCAAAAAAAGAGAAAAAAAATAAAAAAATAAAAATAAGAAACACGTATCGTCTCGGCTACAGTAGCAAAATTCTCGCTAAACACTTGGAGGATAAGGGATGAACGTTTTGGATAGGGAGTGAGGGAACGAAACTCTACTTCCGATCGACTTCTACGATATCGGTGCACGCGCGTCGTTTACGATATTACCTGAGTGACATTGGGGCCGCTGGGATCAGATTTCATTTATTCTCCTCTTTTTTTCTTTTCTTTAATTCCTTTTTTTCGTCAGTCGCGACTGAACGAACCGAAACGACCGCGTTCTCCGTTTCTACTATAATTAAAAATCATGCTGCTCGTTGTTCGCATCGCGCGCGCGCCTCGTCGTATTGTTTTGGCCTCATACACGTCAATACAACGCCGAGAGACTAGCGAGAAATCACTAGACTAGTCTTTTGGCATCGATAACGATCCGGGGCCAGATCCACAGCCAGCCAATTCTACGTGCCTCGATGTCATGTATCATTCCCAAGGGTTTTTCTTCTCTCACTCTTCGAGTACACCGGATATCGAAACTCGCTACTCGTGAATTATCCATCTTCACAAGAGTGCCATCATCGTAATTGATAAATTCATGAATTGCGGATTATTTTGGTCTTAACCGGTCGTACGACGGCCGTGCGTTTGTGTATGTGTACGTGGCTTGCTTTTTATTGTCGTGACTAAATCAGTCATCCAACCTGTTACTTGTTCCAACTAACAAAAAAAGTGACCAACATACGCCTGTCATTTTCTTACAACAATTAGTGTATAAAACAATCTTTTCATATATCATCTCGGTGTATGTCGGAGAGCGAGTGTTGTTCGATCGCGACACGCGAAAGCATCTAGAAGTGGGTAGCGCAAAACCGATTTCACAATATCGGAGGTAAAAACGTACCGGAATCGTCGAGATTTGGATCCAGACTCGCGACGATATCGCCGGTCGAAGCGTGCCTCGAGGTAGTGGTCTGCGTGCTACTCGCGAGCGCGTGGCTGCTCGCGCTTCCGTTCAGCTTGCTTTTCACTACGAGACCTGCGTTGTCGGTGGTTTCGGTCGTACTGATCCTCTGCACGTACTTACGTCCCTTGCACAGACGATACATCGAGTACGGAGGATCTTCGACGGTGGTCGCCCGTTGCCTCGGCGCGCTTACCGTCACGCTCACCGTCTGAGCGTGGGCGGACTGCGACGAGGTTTCCATGCTCGTTGTGTTCGCATTCGCATTCGTGTTCGCGTTTACCGTCGACGCGGCTATCGTCGACGTCGAGGAGCTGACGTGAAAGGAAGAAGAGTTCAACCACTCGTGACGCATTGCCTCGTCGGGGGTCATGCGTTTCTGTGGATCCCACCTGTCGGAAAAGAGTACACTTTCGTTAGAAACGTTTCTCTGCAACGCGATGACGATGTTTGAATGGGTTAATGACCGTGCTTTATGTGTCTTTCAAGCCAGATGACTTCGTGTCGATTCTTTGGAATAGGACTTGTTATTTTTAGTCTTAAGGGAGCCAAATGTATTACAAGTATTATCCCATAAATAACGCGAATGTTCTTTTGTGTTCAATAAAATGCTCTATTTCATTTGGAGATCCATTTCTTAATTTCTCGTTTAATATATTTTCTCGCTTTCTTATTAACTGTTTAGAGTAATCGCATCACCTGCGAGATAGCGGTTAAATATCCTCATTTTATATTGGATAAGAAATTATAAATTACGTATAATGAAAACGTACTGTATAAGTCATATATCAACCAAAATTTCTCCAAAAAGAACACGCGATAAATAATCTTTCGCGATTCTCTCCTTTTTTTCAAGACGGCAAGAACGTAATAAAAAATTATCAGAAGAAACTTACTCGAGGCATCTGCGAACGAAGTCAACGAAAAGTGTGTCAGTGCAACGGAGAGCTATAGCAAGATTCCTGCTACCAGCCCACCTTTTCTTGCCCTTGCTGTTTGTCACGCATCGAGGACTTCCCTTCGGATCTGAAACGGATCCTTTCGATTTTAGCTATACAATTACGTACCACCCCTGCCCAATATCCTTAATAAAAGATCCTTCCCTCTTCTATCACTATAATTTATCAACTTCTCAATGATACAGTACGCATAATAAGAATATCCCCACTTCGCGTTTCTACTCACCGAAGAAAAGCCTGCGACGAGTCGCGAGATCGATAATATGTTCCGGCGGAAGTCCAAGAACTTCCATGATGCAAGCAAGCTGTTCGATCTCATCCTCGCCGGGGAATAACGGGCAACCGGTGTAAAGTTCGGCCAAAATGCAGCCTAAACTCCACATATCGATTGGCGTACCATATTGAATACCCAGAATCACTTCTGGACTTCGATAAAACCTGGACTGAAGGTATGTATATACACGCTGGTGACTGTAACACGAGGATCCGAAATCTATCACCTTAATCGAGCTGCATCCCCGCTGTTTCAGAAGCACGTTTTCCTGCAACGAACAAGAACGACGGATTAGAAAATGGCGTTAACCACAGGGAGAGACCTCGCTCCCATTAACCCCTTGCATTCTTTGCTCTTTACATCACTATTTACTTTGAACACGGTCTACTCATTAACGCGTCAACTACCGAGAACTTGGAACCTTTATCAACTGAGCAGAGATATTTTCTTCGATTTTGTGAAAAAATTGATCGGGACAAAGGAAATATAGAAACTCTAACGAGGTTTTAATTCTAGGAGAAGAAGAAAAAAAAAACTAGAACTGAAAGTTCACAGTTTTTACAATAGTTAAGAAGTTTAGCTTTTGAATTTCATGAATGAGACTGTAATTTGAGATCAAACATGGTATACTTACGGGTTTCAAATCGCAATGAATGATATTCTCTCGATACAGCAGTCTCAGGCAGCTAACTAACGAGTTGGCGAATCGTCGTATTAGGCTCAGGCTAAATCCCTTATAGTTATTCTTTTTGATTAGCTCGTACAAATTCAAACTGTAAGAAGAAACACGAACTATGTGAGTAATTTTCTACAAGAAATTTTCCACGGTTATAACGGTGCATTTTCAGAGATTCGAAAGATTTGTTTGCAAAATATATGGACAAAATCTTGTTTCTCTCCCTATGTTATATATGTATCTTTTCATATACCTTTCAGAGTGATTTCTTTGGTACAAGTTTTTCACTTTAGTCATCGGTACACTTCTATTGTTGGAACGCTATCAAATGCATGTTTCCCCAAAAGAGGAGAGCGAAGATTAAAGAAAAAACTAAAACGAAGACGAAGCATATTTCGTACCTCATTAACTCAAAGGTGATGCACAAATGGTTCCTAAAGTAGAAGTATTCTAGCATGTGTATCACATTGTGCGACGCGTTCGCCTCCAAATCCTTCTTCCTGAGGTGGTCCAAGATCTTCACTTCGACGAGCGCCTGATGATGGAATCTCTTTTTGTTCCTGTAAAGAAGTACGTTGTATGATATGTCGCTTTAGGATCGAACAAAGCCGGATAGGTACGCGTGAAAGGAAACGGAGGATGAGCAACGATAAAAACGAGCCGTGATCGTAAACGTGAATCTGTATGGTAAAATAAACTGATTCATCGAAGAGACATCATGGATCGTTAAGACGTTTGCTCACCTGATGATCTTGATGGCGATGTACTGTCCCGTCTTGTGATCCAACGCTCTGATCACTTGTCCGAAGCTTCCTTTCCCGATCACCTCCAATATCTCGTATCTGTACAGAAAATGACGAGTTTTTAGTGCTACGAACATTTTTTTAGAATAGAAATTTAAGATCTTCGGAATATTTTTCTGGATTTTGTTTCTTATTATGCGTTTGGTATCTTCATGTCGTACTATTTATGGTTATATTTGTATGATCGCAACTGCTTTTTAAATTATATCGCAAGGTAGGTTCTTTTTCATATTTCGATTTGGAGAGTATGAAAAGTTTCGAAGAATCGTTTGTCATTGAGCAAGACACTGATAATAATACTATTGAAATTATTAAAAATGATCTTAATCCTCGTAACTTAGAAGTTATACATTTCGATGTATTCATACGTTCTAATGTGTTCTTTTATTATTAAATTGGAGATTTCTAATCGATCACAATTCTTATTATTGCATATAAAGAATCCGTCGATTATAGAGACTTCAATTTACAAGAACTCTGACTCTTTTCATTAAAATATTATGTTATGTCTGACGTATTAAATAAAAAAAGACGTAACTTATAGGCCTGATTTTTCCACAGTTATCAAAATTGAGATTTTTTGTAAATCGTGTTAATTTATAAAAGGTATTCCGTAAGGGTTGCAGCTAATTGTTTTAAGAAAGTTTTGATGACGAGTGTAGTACCGACTCGTAAATGTCGCAAATATCTAATTTCCAAGTTATAACGAAATACATTGAAACGTACTTTAGATCGAAGAATCGTAGATTCAGTTTTCATAGGACATTCCCACGATAGATAGTGCGTTTGTTCTGCTTACAAAATGATCGAAGCCTGTAAACTTGTTTCTTTCAAGCAGCGTATCTCGTTTCGCGTAGAATGATTGCTCCTCGATACTCTACTTCTGATTTAAGTAACAACAGGGCAAAAGAAACGTGGACGCGATTGCGTGCTACGAACATGACTTGGAAGGCGATATTTACCGTTTCAGTTGCATCGTCTTAAGCTTTTCTCTTCGCTTTGAAGTATTATCTTGCAATTTATAACATAAAGCTGATTGTGTAACCTTGAACGTACACAAAGATTAAGTGGCAGATTTATTTATACAAACATTTATTTCCTTAATTTCTATCCAACGTGAACGAGCTACGATGGAAAATTTGAGTAATCTGATTAATCGGAAGACAAATTTTCCGTGAGAAACGATTTATAGATAAAAATACAGAGCATCATTTATTAGGCGAATAAAACGAGAGAAAGATTAAAAAGCTGCTTTAGGAATATAAAAATCACGACAATTACGTTTTATTTCTCCGGTTTAATCGACGAATAGAATGCGTAACCTATTAAATCGTTTATTGCTCTTAACCGCGGTCGAAACGCGTGGATAATAGGAAACCGTAAAATCGACTCGCGAATAAAACGTTCATTCGAATGTTAAGCTATTAAAACGAAAGTTTCTTAGAGAAAGAGGCAACGACGAAAGGTAAATAAAACAAAAAGGAAACACTCACCTGTACGAGATATGATCGTGGAAGACCTTGTTGTAGCTACCGTCTTCGTCATCGTATCCACCATTTTGGGCTGCGCCGTCTTTGCCACGGATTTTCGTGGCTGACAGTCCGAGATACCAAATCTCCGAGTATTTTTGAATTTCGGCGAGCTCGAAATCGGTGAGCCTCGAACCATAATACTTGCGAGCTATCGCAGGTGTCATTGGCAATCTCCCAGCTGTTTTATTTTTTAAATAATATATAGATCATGAGAATATATAAGATATAGCATGAAATATAAAACAAATGTAATTTGGTGTTAACAAATTTTTGTTTATAATTTACGTCTCTTATCGTGTTTTATTTCTTTAGGATAAATTAATATTACGAACAGATTAGCACAAGTCAGTATTCCATTGAAATGTTTGTGATTCTAGAGCGTGACGATGCTTCTTGAATTTAAAATTATTGACGAAGTTAGTGGAAGTTATTTATCGAAATTGAAATCAAAATTATAAGTGAACAAAATGTAAAACACGAACTTGTATCTTTTATGTTCGCTACCGTGAACAATTTATATTAAATGAAAATTTGAAAATCACTTTCAGCTCGTAAAAACAGGCAAATGAAATTTCTTAGAACACAATCTAATCGTTTCTTATCGCCTTCTTCCTCGAATATGATTTTCTTTCATAACTGTTACAATTTGGGGTGCCTGAAAGTGAACGTGAAAATATATTCCTTGAAAACTGCACGAATACAAACGTCATTAAAAACGATGTCAAGGTTCTCAAAAGGAAAAAAGAAAAGGTATTAATTCGCGTAAATCACGTAATCCCATATATTCACGTGCATACTCGGTTGACTTTATCGATACAATACACAGAGTATCATTTTGATATTCGCAAGAACAACAGAGAATAGCGTTCGAGAATCGTTTATTATTCCCTTGCAGGCACCCTGTGGTTAAGTGATATAGCACCACTTCAATTTTATGCAAATGCATAATTGTACGTACGATATACGTCGTGAGATGTGGCATTGATAGGTTCGTGTATCGGCATGTTGTTATGAATGTTGTTAGTTGTGGAATTGGTCGTATTGTTGTTGTCCGACTTGTCCACTCGTGTTGATTTGGGATGAAAGAATGACAATAATTTCTGAAACAAAGAACCATAAAGTTTTATAAGTAAATATAACCATAAAGTATTATATAATTATCGTCATATATCGTTTTATAAAATAGGCATTTGATACAAATATGAATAAAACATAACGATACGAGGAAATGTTATAAGCTTTGCTATTTGGTAATATAAAATATGTTTTTATGTTATTAATAAACGCAGAGATTTATTTTATAAACACAAAGACAAAAGTTTTATGGGTCGAATAGGATAGTTTTTAATAGAATTTTATAAATGATAAACAAAGCACTGAGATAAGAAAAATATATTTTACATCGCATATCTGCATTTTCCTAAAATTTAACGAATTCTTAAAAGACTAATAACTTCTCAAGATACCTAGATACATATATTTAAATGTATGTAAACTAAATAAAAACTAAATGTATGTAACTTAACAACATATAGATAACAAGTTATATTATATTTTTTATATTTTAGGTATAGAATTCATAAAAAGGAAAATTTCGCGTCGAAATACATTTTTTAACGATGATAACGACTATAATTTATACCGTAGAACTGTTCTAGCGGGGTCAAAACTTTTCCATTATCACGTTAGAGATGCGAAGAAAAAATATCACGTTTTTTCACACCGATGCATTCCCAACTTTCAAATTTATTTATCCAGGCTGGGACAAAGAAAGCCGCGTTTTCGTTGCAGTATTTTACAATCACCGAGTTTCTCGAGGGAAAGTGGGGTAACGGGGTGGCTGCAATAAATTCCACCGGTGGACGTTGTCGACAACGAGAATCACGTCGCCGATTACGTTCCCGTGATCGTAATACAATATACGCACGCGAACTCGTTGTGTCTTGGGATATTACTCAGTGAAATCATTGAAAAACTTTTTCAAAGAAAATCTAGGTTATCCACCAATACAGAAAGAAACTACCCTCTCATGAATTATTATTGCTCTCGGTGAAATATTTAGGAGTCTTTGCGTTTGACGTCTACGAAAATAAAATATTCAGCTGACTTGCTCCATTTGAAGTTAAAAATGTGGAAGAAATGTTGAAATCAAAGATGCAGAATAAAAATAAAATACACGCATACTCCCGAGCTAAGAGATTTTCAAAGAGAGGCAATAATTTAAAAAAAAATTTCATCATAAGTCGTGATTAAGATCTTGCAAGAAGAAAGATTAGATTTTTCTTTGTATTTTTATTATTTCTTTACATTGACATATACAAAATGAGATTTTGTTTGATTGCATATTTTTTCTAAATTTCTCTTTATTCCTTTTCCATATGGATAGACTGAATACTATTAGAAATTTTTCCTTTTGCTTACAGTCTACACGGAAAGTTAAGGATAAAATAAACACATGTACATTCACAATGCACGAAACGAAATTTCTCTGTCGTAAAACGAAATCATTTCCTCTATTCGATCTAAACCATAAACTACGTACCAAACATTTAACGATCACTAAATCTCGCACATGTCACATAAAAAAGTGAGAAAAGGCAGCTTCTCTCTATTTTCCTCTCTAGTCAAACACCATCAATCAACCAGCCGACTTCAAATCTCAAAATGATAAAGAACCATCTTTTATACCGACCGAGATAAAAAAGATAAGGAAGAAGAAAGAATAGGAGGAACAGGAAAACCCATGGAACAGGATTAACCCATTTGATTTCTTCGAAATTTATAAAATTGATCTATATGAAAGGAGAGACAATAATGACGAAATCTTAAAGAAATCGTTAAAAATTAATCGATACAATATTAAAAAATAAGACTCAAGCACGTAAATTGCCTGGGAAAAGAATTTTAGAAAGAACTTAGAATTTTGGCCTTTAACGATAATAAAAAAAAAAAAAGGAAAAAAAGGAAAAGAGTAGATCTCTGAGATAATCTCCTCAAAAATAGAACAAACAAGAATGCCAGTTAGACGCCAGAGAATGTTGGATTATTGACCCTCGACAGTAGCTTAACGAGTTTAACGACACCAGGAGAAGCGGAGCCGACAATTATGTCTCCTCTTTCAGGCATTAAAGCGTTTCGTTTGCGAAGCGTCGCCTTTCCGTGTGGCCAAGGGCAGTCACCGGTCGCTTGTGCCGTTTGAATGACAATCAGGCTGTCTTTGTCTCGTTTCTTCTTCGCCGTAGCGAATGGTGGGGGTTGAACAATCACACGACGACCGTCCGTTAATTTTCTTCGCGCATTTTCTTCGCGAGTCGCGGATTTCGCGATTTACCTCGAGCAATCCAATGGAACTCTGCTCTAGAACTGCTCTGCCTAAATTAAGCTACAGTAGATAAGATTTCTGTCGAATTGACGTTCTGACGAGTAGTACGTCGAAATATAGATCAATATATATCTTTTTATATAAAGATAATTTGATCTTCAAATTATTGATTGTCTGAACTAACAAATAGATATTTACTTATCTCAAGTAAATATTCAATAGCGAATATTCTTGGAAATATTCTTGCGAAAGTAGTTTTGCATGCTGTTTGTTCTTCAGGTGTTTCATTTGTCAAAATGCCAGTTCGTCGGGACATGCATCAACTATAACCGTAACTTTTAAGGAATGCGTAAAACACGATCGATCGGCACAAACCTGGAAACCGACAGAATTCGTTCGTCTACGAGCTCCTTACAAGTAAAGATACGCTGTCGAGATCTTGCTTCACGAGGAAACGTGGGATTCACGAGATTTTATAATCTTGGATGGTTGATTTGTGAGATTGAAAGCTTTGATGGATCGTGCTATCGAAGGTGTTGGCAAGAAATGAATGAACGAAGGCCGAGTGGTGTGGGATTCAGAATTTGGAGAGCTTGGATGATGATTCGTTTTGATTTCCTTATACGTCAAGCATCGATATCGAAGATTAATTGACGCTTTCCATGTATGTTATTTTCGCGCCTGAATGAACTTATTTCGTAAAATTCGTCCGCCACAGGCGGAATTAATATTCCGGAAGAGTCAAACATCGAAACGCTAATTACTTCCTTCTGAAGGTGGTAATTATCAAGGCTTTCGCGGACTTACAAGGTTTGGCTCGAGGTTATCATTTATATTGGCAAACGATATACCGCGAACCAGTAGAGTGTTTTTGCATTTCTACTATTTATTTCAGACCATGATAAAATTTCCTTATTTTTATACCAAGAAGCACTCTCTTTTCAATTATCCCATAAATTACTCTCTATCTTCTATGTAGATGCAAACACACGGTGTATAATTAACTATAAATGTAATCGCTACGTTTCAATTTTTAGATAAATGAAAGTAAAGAAATAAAAAGCGAGAGCCAAGCGCGTTAATCACATGCGATTAAAATAACAGTCGGTTATGTTGTTATACTTTCAGCTGGATAATTGAAAACAAGATACAGAAAGGTTCAAAAGTGCATCGTTTTTCATAAATCATAAGAACACGCTGGATATATTTATGCAATTTTATCTTTTTATAAACATAATTATAGGAATGAAATCTAAATAGAGATATGCTTCGCCTATTAAATATTACAATGAGTTCTTTATATACAGTGGCTCACAAAAATATTTCAACACTTATAGTAGATTCCTAGAAGTATTCGAATACATTCGAGAGTGACTGTATATATATTTTGGAACATTATATGGATCTCAATAGATATTTATCTGCGTCATAAATTCATGAACATCCGCGATTTAATCACAAGTTATATTAGAGGAATATTCTACCATATTTTATCAGAGGAATGTTCTATTGGAAGATGTTAGAATAGAAGAAAATGAAAAATTGTCTCATCCGTAGCGTTGATTGTATCTCAGAATCTTCTGTTGCTCCCAGGTAGTTCATCGGCGTAACGCGTAATCCTAGGATCTTGTGTTCATTTGCGTTGAGAACTATAGAGTAGCAATTAAGTGGAAGTAAAGTGAAGTCGGTTGGAAGATAATATCGAAATGTCTTTTCTGACCATTAACTAGCCCGATAGGAAGCGATGAATGAAGCATAAATCAAAGTGAAAGGAGAAGTAGATCATCGGAAGTTGAAGATTGAGACTTCTATGGATCTTCTATTCATAGAAGAACAAGCAGCTTCTTCTTCGTTTACAATATCGCTCGTAGAATCGAGTCTCGTTAGTATAACTTGCGAGCAATTTATCGTAACGACGTGTGGATTACGGATATCGTATTCATTTCTAATACTATGTTAATGCAAATGAGCTACGTTAAGTGAAATAATTTTCCATTGAATGGCGTAATCGAAGAGTTTTTGCATTAAACGTACATTGGCTAGGTAACCTGATTGATTAGAATATTCAGAATAAATTGTGTCTCTAAATATATTGCACTCTATTTAAGTAGAATTAAGATCTTTAACTTTATTTATAATGGGAGAATGTAAACTGATAGAAGTCCTGGTAATGACAATCTCATATAATAGAATATTTCTGAAATTAACGTCTGACTATCCGCATCTTATATTGATCGTCGAAAAAAGAAATAATATATTTCAGAAAGAAATAAGCATCCAGTTTCGTAACCCCGTAGAGAGAAGAAGATTTACGTATCTACGTAAGTATGAGATTGCTGATCTTAAATATCAAATATTTGTCTCAAAAAGAAAATACACTCTCCAAACGTTTATAAAAAACGAATAAACTTCTCACCTTTATTTCTAAGAATTATAATAATTATACTGTAGACTTTTATGAAAATTTACATCTTTATAAAGACGACTGAAGAAATAGAATTTAAGCAGATATTTATTTTTAACACTTCACTTTGGATATTTTATATATTTTTCCATATTACATACATTCTGTGCAACTTTAAATTTCACAGCTTATAAATGCATAAAAATCTACAATGTAATAATAATCGTATCCAAGCGAACAAAATCAAGTAAAGCCAAGCAAAATGGTAAATTTATAAATTGACAAGATTCCGATGTCGATGAGGTTTTCTAAAGAACATTCTTGGAAACAGGAAAATCCCCTCTTCGTTCATCCGAGATCTATAAATATTTCTTAGCTCCTAAATAATTCACTATAGCTCGCGTAACGTATAATCTTTAGAATCGAGCTTGCTCGCGATCACGCGAACATCGATGGAAACGTGGAAATTATCGAGTTCGTTCACGTTATATCGAACCAGACCGTCAAAGAGACGATAGCTTCTAGTCTCAATGGACAGTTCGTTGGTTAATCGAGCGTATACTCGCGTTCAGCTCGACAAAATGATTCGCCGCCAATTGATTAAACTGAACGACGATTAAGACCAGACGAATGTTGACATAAATTTCTATTAAGGGGTCACGGGACCGTGTGTAACTGCCATCGTCAAGGAGCATCCCTGTTGAACCAAATTCATTCGCTTTAGGATTTCACGCAATGGTTCTTTTTATAGTACTTTATGGTGATGTGTGGTTTGGTGAGATGGTCGGTTGGTCGAATACTTGGACAGTATAATTTCAATTTCTAGGGTGTTTCGAGTAATTTAAAGGAATACATGCAGCTCAATTAGACTTGTCCATGTTTCCTCGTTTGCGTTAATGGGAAGCGGCTACTGCTGGTCATTGGCCTAAGAGTCGCTTGTTTAGGTAAGTTGCAAGCTGTGGCTGACAACCGTAACTTCCGAATAAAACATTCCTCTAATTAATAAAAAAAAGAAAGTGGTTGTTAAGTGACATAAAGAAAATAAGGACGATAATTTGAAAATTTAAGAAAGAAGATTTAATTACACCAGACGAATTGATTTCATTACAAGTATTTCTTCGATCTTCTTTCATAAAGTGTCGTATAATATCGTGTTTATATGAATGACTCGTACTTTGGGTTTGTTTATATACGTTGTGGGCTCGTTTTGTGTGCATTAGGGGTTTGTTTATTTACCTTTGAGGATCGTTTTCTTTATGTTTGTCCATAGTGTGTTAACGATATTATACAAAAATTACTCTATAAATCTGTGTCTATTAAAAATTCTGAAGAATCTCAGTGAAAAATTCAATGCGTATCACTAATAATAATTAGTAATAATAAAGACCACGTCCTACTTGCTGACCAATTATTTAATCGAACTTTAACTTACATACGAGACCAAAATAAAAATCCATATCTAATAAACGAACAAACGTAGCAGATCTATGTCCCAAATTAAAATCGTGGAAATCTAATAGAAGTTTCTCATAAATGAGAACTTCCAACGTTTCACAGGGGCAGTATCGGACAAAGAAAAACAGTTGACATCGAACTCGGGGTTTCTCGCGTTTCACAACACAGTGCTTCGCTCGATCGACCTCGTGTAATGAAAAATTATTATCGGTCGGCGATCGCATGACTCGCGTCGCTACATCGGCATAAATAAAAAGCAGACGTGCGGAATAACCGAGAGAGACGAAGCTTCTCCCGCTCGTCGCTCCTATAAATTGTAATCGTGCACTCTCCTCTTCGTCTTCCACGTCCTCTTGTTCCTTTTATTCTCTTTTCGTTTTCTCCTCGTTGCCGGGCCTTTACCAGACGGCAGCAAACCGCTCGAAAAGCATAAATAAAACGCGAGGATTCACGGGTGGCCAACATTCGCGCGGCAACCGATACCGCAAGCCAAAGCCGCTTGACCCTCGACACTCGAAAATTAAAGTACATATCGAGTGGACCTTGTTTTCACCCGACGAGTAAAAACGTCCGATCTTAAAAGCCCAGCTTTAAATAGATTTTCGGGATTTTCGAGAGAAGCATTCTTGGCGAAAGGTTTATGGTTATGGAGATTCTTTGTTCTGGTAGTCATTTTGGTTCTTTGCAATCTGAAGATCCTCCTCGGATGTTTGTACTGTGTCGTAATGGAGAATTTCAAGGTGCAAAAGTCTACGGAATCCTTAGAAAATGTCCAAGGTAAAAAGCTCGTTATAATATTTAGCACGAACAGCAGAACTGTATTTAGATCCTGTTGCTGTTATTATTTTTATGAAATCGGTAATTAGAAATTCCTAGTTATATGTGTATCGATAATTATGCTATATTTATAAGTATTGGACCATTTATTTATAAATGTGCAAAGAAGATACAAAAGTAGTTCAACTAAATTCTGAATAGATCTAACAGAAAAGTTTTCTGAACTATTTATTTCAACTCGTTACTATTATCTAATAACTGTAATTTATATCAATCTTTTTTCGAAAGAACAAAGCAATTTAAGACTCGAAATGCTCCACGTACAAATACGAAAGAGAAACGAGCCAAGTAGAAAGAACGAAACGCAAGGGAAGAAAAGATACGTTTGCAAGAGCGGATTTTTCCCAAGGACGATAGAACGTTCCAAGTCGGAATGATGCCGGTGTGCTTCGATCTTCGAGAGATAGGTAGTTACATACGTACAATAATTCCCTATATCCAAGTTATGCATGCGGTTTACCTTGTGACATCTCTTGGCTGCAGCCACGCACCTTTCTAACGCGATACCTCGAACGCGACGCAACTGCTACGACCTATCACCTACGGGGTGTTCCAAACGTTTTCCTAGTTTCCCATTTTTTTACAGTAATTAATCATTCATGAACATTGCTTAATGCAATGTATATGCGTGCCGTCTGGAAATATACATAACTTTTCTGAACTTGAACATTTAATTTTCTACCATTGTCTTTATCGAAGAGTTATTTTTGAATTCACAAAATTGAAGTAATTGTTTGGGGAAGCTTTTAGCATCGTAGCAGTACAAGAGTTATATTTTTCAGTTTAAAAATGAAAATAATTGCAGATGTGAAAGTTTGACGGAGGGAAAAATCTCCTTTTCTATACTCAAATTTGTGATCTATTAATTGATACTATATATAAATCATCGATTTTTTTAAGGCTGCTTGTAGCAGAAACAGTTATCAATTAATATACTGTATATATAGTTATATATAATTATTTCAGCTTACTTATTTTAACAAAACCTTATCTATGAAAACTGTTATAATAAACTTACTTGTACTGTTACTCCAACAGTCAATATCGAATACTTCGTAAATTCTACTTTCACGAATTACCAGCTAATTTATAACTCGTAATAAAGCTGAAATAACAGCTCGTAAGCTTGATTCAAGCTTATAAATTCTCCTCAGTATACAAATCCAAGAAAAAAAAGGTCACTATCTGTTCAATTTCTGATAAAAGTATACCATCGCAAGATATCCTGATCCCCAACCGTGTAAGATTAATATATTCAGGTATCCTTTCACATACGTCAATAAGTGAAACACGGAAATCTTCGTTGGGGAAAAATCTTTGCGAGGAAAGTGTCAGGAAACCTAAGCGTTAACGGTATCTTTCCTTAGGGGAAACTTATACCATAAAACATTCCACCGTGGAACCCTTCACGGTCCAAATACGGACAATAAACTTTCTTTGAATCTTTGAACTTCTGCACTTCGTGAAACTATGCTAATTATGGAATTATTCATAGATATGAATCATGTAGTCATGTAGCCGTTTAAATAAGCAAATTAGCTATAGATTTGATATAGGCCGCTTTCACCCTTGTTTGCCTAGTGCAACGTCTGTGAAATTTCCTTCCTTTCCTTTTTTGATGAAAACAAAGCGTTAATATCAGAATACTGTTCATACCGATCATTGATACATATTTTTATTAACATTAACCAGATAGCTGTTTTTGACGAGCATACTCGTCATGAACAAATGGCAATATTTTGTGTCATAAATTATAATAAAATAATAAAATTAAAAAATGAAACAGTCATTTCAGTACAATTTAATCTTATGTTGTAACAGCCACACATACTCTGTGTTTGACGAGTATACTCGTCATCGCTTACTTTCTGCGACACGTTTTAGATATATACTTCTCAGTTTTCAAAGAGATCGCAACAGCTAACTGGTTAAAAGCATTGATACTTTTATTTAGTCTTCCTAACGATATTCTTCTATATAAAATACGTATATTAAAAACAATTAATTAATTAAAAACAATTCCTATATAAATAGTAAAAAGATTCGAATTAAAAAGAACTCGAGCTTTTCTTAAATAAAAATGTCTAGCGTGTCTTTTACGTAAACAGGTGGATTTGTAAATATGTTAGCTTCATTATATATAATTTTGAATTGACTTGCATTTTTAATCTTAATTCGATGCAGCATAACAACAACCATGGGAACAGGTTTTTATCCGTAGACTTTACCAAAAGTTAATCGAATTCCCACAGAATTCACAATGCTATGATATTAAAATAAATCTATGAAAAATGGTAAATTGGTGATTTCAAGTACTTTTAACATGTTACATATATCCCTAACGTTACATCAACGATATAAAAGTATGCAGTTTGGTCAATGACACAAACTTTTTCCATTGAATTTATTCACCTCGTGAAAGTGAAAGAGCAAAAGGGAAAAAAATGTTACTTATGGAACACCGGATAGGTGCGTGTACCCACGTACTTACGTGGGATTGGAGACACGTGGGCGTGCAAGGTATCTCGGAAGCGCATTAGAAACGTCACCGAGCTGAGAACAGGGGCTCATTAACCTGCGTGTGCCGCACGCTCGGCCAGGTGGGACGGCTTGCAGTAATTATAAAAGTAACACGATTACACGCATGATCGTTGATCCGCCATATTGTTGGACCAACCCTATCATGCTTTCATCAGGTAAACTTTCAAAGCCTTTCGTCTCTTGTATAACACTGCACATTTTCAGAGAAACATAAGGTATATAGTATTAAGAGTCACAAAGACTCTTCATGTAACATAATAAGTTATTCTGTATGAAAATATACAGAATTTGTAGATGCAGCGTTATATCGTCGAGAGATCCCAGAGAGATGTTAATTGATATTTGATATCTCTTCGAGTAGTTTGATTTCAATTTTCGAGCTTCACGCGTGCAAATGTTTGTTACTTTTTATTGAAGGTTAATATTTAACGAACGTAATATCAATTATATATTTGAAAGCAATGTAAATGTATGAAACAAATGTAAATTGGGATTTAATAGCGCGTTAAGTATTTATGATTTCTTATAAAACTGTAGTTGTTCGTAATTTAAACAAAAAAGAAACTTAAAAAATTGGGACAATGCTTCAAAAAGTATTCAAACATTTTATGACTAATTTTAGTATCATCTAATAGCTTTAATATTTACGCGAGTACAAATAAATGAAAATCGAAATTAATTTTGTCGAAAGAATTTGCACGTCTATAGCAAACTGCAAAGCAAAAAAAAAAAAGCAAATACGCAAAACCTTGTAACATTAACAAACGAGGCAAACGAACAAGCTTCGTGTGTAACGAACGGGTTTTATATTTTCATCCTTGCTTTCTCTCTGCTATTCCCTCTCTCTCATTCCCGCGAATATTCCCTTGACAATTTCGCAGACAATCCATGCTCCTTCGACTTTAAACCGCTTTCAAAATTCTTCACGCGAAGGGACAGCATCTTTTAGTAGGCTGCCACGCTTCCAGGCTCCCTGGATACGAGTTAATTTAATTTCCTTCGCCGACCGGCTGGCGAATCAAAATTGCATTATTCATACTCGACCGGCGTGGCGCTCATAACATTGACGTAACAACGCATGGAATTGCGCTCCTGTAGGTAATTGTCCGACAAGTCCATCTTCAACTTCGAAATCAAGGAACGCTAGCGATCGGCGCTAATCAATTTTCAGCAGCAGACCTTTGTGCACACGGTATAGTGACTAGCTTTGTTAGGCTTGGACGCAAAGGTCGAACAACAGTTGCCAGAGTTTGTTGCTTGAAGAAATGAAAGATGGATGAGAAGGATTCATCTGAATGAATTATTACGGTACTGTGTTGCGATGGGTTTGTTGCACTTCCTCCAGGGCAAAGGGATTTTGTTTCGTACGGTAGATTGATGATAAATAATGTATTTTTAAATATACTTGAATATCTTATATATTATTCTTTAATATGTATTTTAATATATTACAAGTATTAATATATTTCACGTAAATATTTTTCAAATAATAAATTCAAGTCTTTGTTATTAAATAAATATTAAAGGGAAATTCTTCATTCTTTGACGTTAGTAATTATTCTGCTCTTTTTTTATTTCATAATATCTACTTTTAAAATCACCTCAAGGGATACTGTCACTATTGTTATTAGTATGCAAAATTTCTACATTTTTTTTTTATTCAACATTGTACTAAAAAAATTTTTTTTTAGTACTTTCAGTCTCATCTAAAGTTAAGAATTTTTCTAAAATTAAAAAAGTATGACAGAAGCTCACCAAGACCGAAGTTGCCATCCTGAAAACCACGTACAGCGAAAATACCAGACATTCTGAGGCATCTACACGCACAAAGCGTGCTCGAGTAATTTCGTTAGCAAAAAGTTAAAATTAAGCCAGAGCAATTGGACGACAGGCTCGAGGTGACTTCGGGTTAACGCTAAAATAAAGCTGAAAATAGGCCACAAAAGGGTAGCAGCTTATCAAGCACCGGCCAACGGCAGAATTATTTAAACCGCAATGCACAAAGTATGATCAAGTACGTTGGACCTTAGTTTGGCCGTGTATCAACTCAGCGGCAGTTTGATTAATCGCTCTGCAACGTTAGTTAGGGCCATTAGGACCCTCGAGAATGCTTGTTTTAAGAACACCTTGAAATCCTTCTTCTTTCAACCTTGTATAAGTAATTTTGTATCACGACTTTAACGCATTATATATATATATATATATATATATATATATTGCGATTTGGAATTGTTATCAATTGCAATCGTAAAATTTCGTAGCACAGAATAGAAATATAAAATCGAACGATTGCAGACATAAAGGCTCAATAAAAAATTTCGATAAAAAGTTGAAGAAAATTAGGAAAGTTTAGGAGAATTAGATTTTCAGAATCAGATTTCATTCAATAAGTGTGTATGTATACAATTTTCTTCAACTGATTACATACAGTCTCATAGCAAATTGAACCAATTTACCGTCGATACCTTAATTAACATTACTTACGTTGGCATAATTCGCGAACGCCGCAAGGAATCAATTCTAATCGGTAAAATGATCAAAGATATGTAATCGTCAATTACACGGCGAGCTCTTTAACTGTAGCACAGAATTGAGCGAGGCTTAATAGAAACGGGAGCTTCATTTCACACCAAGTTATCGATATTTGATTCAATGCGTCTCACGAATCGGTAACGCCGGGTGTATCGTAATTGAAAGGAAGTATTCCGTGATGAGTTTGCGGTAATAGAAAGCGCAGCCTATTGAATGAGGAAATAGTTACAGAGAAGATTGAGGTAAAGTGCTTCCATGCACTACTTGGTGCGTGACCATTAGAAAAATAGTGTGAAATTGCTTTCAAACAATGCACGTTTTTAAGTTTCCAGAACGATTTTCCGTATTATCTTACGCTTCATGCATTAACTGCTAATTTGCGACCTGCTCCAACGACGAAAACGTGACATAACGGTATAACATTGGTCTGAAAATATGTATTTCCTGTTTCTACCAGCGACGAGGATAGTGGTTTTCCTGGAAATATTCTGAACCCGAGGAAAATCAATAAACGTTTTACGTGTGATTATAGCTGATTTGATAGTTCTAGCAGTAAAAGGGATCATACATTTTTAAATGCAAATTCATGAATGTATACGTGATCAGAGATTTTTGTGATCAAAGATATCTGCAGATGTGGATTAGTTAAATACATTTCCTGATTTCTTCGCTACTTCCAATTAGAAGTATCTTATATATAAAAAAATATCCAAAATCTTTTGTGATCAATATTCTCCAAAGAAATTTCAATGATGATTAAGGGAACTCCTTTCTATTTAATTCTTTTATTAGTATATTATTTTTTACATTAACACATGTACTATTGAGTCCAGATAATTGTTAAAAAATGCTCAAGTTATTCGAAGGAGAAATTTTTCATCTATATCCAAATTAAAGAGAACTAATTATAGTAAATCTCCTTATCTCATAAAATATAGATATATGTTATCCTATAAAAAATATATTATCACAAATTTGTATTATCTTACAAAATAGTTATCTTATACTTTTGTACTATACTGTAAATGTAGTAAAATATAGGCACAGAAAAGAAAAAGAGCGACGCGAAGGATATAACAAGATAATAGAGAGAATGAAGCACAGGTGCGATACAATGAGATAAGAGTTTCTACGTAGAATGAGTTATACAAATGCATAAGATGTAAATAGACGGGCTGAAGTACTCGAAAGAGAGGGGAGAAAAGAGGACGCCAAAATTTATTAGCCAGAGCGAGATGCGGAAATTTGGAAGAAGATAGTAACTTCTAAAGAGAAGAGAAAGATAAGCTATGCAGCATATGTGAATCGGAGATAGATTCAGTGAAACATCTGGTGGAAGATTGAGTGTACATGGATAGGCCTGAGCCAGAAGAAATCCTACACTGGAAGAAATCTTAGGAAACGAAATGTTACAGGCCGTGATACATTGACTGAGAAAAGCAGTACAATTCAAGAAAAGTAAAAATAGGAAACTAAGAACGATACCAGAGAAAGTTACGATGATAACGCCGTTGCCGTAACGCCGCAGATTCTTCTGTCCTCTTTAGTTGCAGTTACAGATTTAAATGGCACGAAGTTTAGATGTAAATACGCATGAGGACATTAAAATGTGGGATGAGTAAGTGTGAGCACATTAGACATATTAAACAGGTATATCGTATAACTAAATCTAATCTAAGTCTAAGTAAACTAAGTCTATTTCCCGAGGAATTTTTCCCGGGATCAAACTTAACCAAGCACAAAATACTTATACTCATCTCTAGACCAAATATGTTCTTCGAACATGAAATAACCTTTTTTCGCCTGATCGTCGGAGAAAATTCAAGATTACTGGACGCAATGTGCCTTCGTTGCGGTAGGTTACACAAAACGCGTTTCGATTTTCGTTGTTCGAAGGATGCTATCCGAGAAAAGCCAAACGCAACGCATAACTTTCGATTGTTGCGAGAACTAAGCCGTGAACGAGTATATATACTACTGCTTTTCGCCTTTGTGGCTTTGGCAACAACTAGGTCAATGATAACGTTCAGACTTTGATACCAAACGGTCTCGTCTGCATCTGCATCGATATCGCGCACCTTTTATCCATCGGACCGAAGAAAAATTCCATGAAACATGAGCGATTCTCGTTTTTTCTGATTACGTCAATCGTTGATGAAATGGAATTGGTTGATTTTTACGCCCGATAGAGTCGATTTTTGTTCGCTTCTTTCCGTGGAAACCAATTTTTTGGATGTTCGATGTTCGATGATGCGACGGTTTTTGTTAGAAAAACTCTGCTACACTGTATGCATTGATACTGATAGTATAGGGATCACAGGTGAACGACATTAAACCTTCCAGTGACCCTATTAAACTAAGTAAAATTATGTATAAACTTTTTATAGAAAACTAAGCTAAATCTTCGAAGCATCAAAAACGTAAAAAAAGAAGGATCTGAATAATATAATTTTCGTGATTCATGATAAACTGTTAATCAAATACTTAAATTTAACAGCGAGAAACAGAATTAAAAATAATAGACATATATTAACATATATGACATATATTATTTGCCCATGAATTTTTCACAAGAAAATCAAATTATATTATTTTCCGAAGCGTGAGAAATATAAGAACAGAAAACAAGTAGATATAACTATATTTTATACACTGAGAATTCTCATGCATTTATGAACAATTTAAAGGTGCAAAAGTACATAAAATATCCAAAATATAGTACTCTTTATAATATTTATCGAAACAAAATAATTGTCTACACCTAGGTTCCATGTTTTAAATTATATTCATAAAAATACGAATTTGCATAAATAATCGTAGTCTAAGCATGTACGTCTAACCATGTCATGTAACACGTTAACATTCTATCGTCGCGTAACACGCGTTGAACGACCCGGTAACCTGCACCTATCTAAACGAACTGCGCAAAACAGCAATTGAAACGAACTGAACGAGTGGACGAGGCACTCGAGACATACGAGAGTAGCAAAGAGCAACAAGCGCGTGAAATTGTTACGTAGGAACGACGACGAGCGTGATCGACCAGCCAGACAGACAGGCGGCTCATCCTGTCGTACCTTAATCTTGCATTGTTGCTCGCTCTGTTTGCCAACGGTCTGGTAAATTATGCAGATTGTTCAACGGTTGAACGACGCGACAGAAACGGTTTTCCTGCGTCCAGCGCACTGCGTGGGGAACGAAACCACACGCATCGGCCATGAAGAAGCACTCTGTGCTCGAAGGATTCGAGACGAAAATAGTGGTGCGTGCCGGCACACGTTAAATATTAAACAGTCGCGATGCAAAAACGGAACTGGCTCGCATGCGTCAATCGAACGGTCGCCTCCTTTTTTAACCTCTTACCTGGTAAAGACGAGTTAATTCGTCATTCAGCTTACTAATATCATCAGCTTGACAATTTGTTATTAAAGGATACTGAGGGATGTTTTTAAGGGTATGGCCACCGTTGATGCATGTTCTGGCGAACACACGCGTTAAGAACAATCAAAATGTGTATGATGCTTAAGAGTATATTCATTTCCATCTCCAGACGTTTCATTTGTCAGAAGGAGAATTGATCGCAACACACATTTGACGTAACCGTAGCTTAATATGTTATCGTTACGTCATTTCTTTACGTGTACATAGATTATATCATATCTACAGCTGTAATAGATGTAATTAAGGTTAATTGGATGTCGTTAGCAATTTTGAATTTCCCGCTAGGATTAAGGAACGATGCGGTTAATAGCTGTTAGTTGTATAGTTGGTAGATATTAATGAAATCGTAAGGTCGTTCTTAAGGTTGTAAAATCCCGATTAGTTGATATGCTTTGAAGTTTGAAATAAATAATTTGAAATTTTAGGAGACGCAAGGATGGAATCCCGAGGGCTGTGTAATATTAATTTAGAATTGCTTTTTACTCTTTTCCTTCTAAAAACATACGTATCAATGTTTAACTGTAGAAGGATTTTCTTAACACAGTAATAGAAGGTCTTCTTAACCAAAGTTTGATAAAGTACCTGACTTAATGACACATCGCCATTTAACGTCTTCATCTACGATCTTACTGAGTTATTGGTGTCAATAACTCTGTATGGTGTCAGTAAATAACTGTACATTGAGAAGGCTGTAGCGCATCGTAAATTTCGACTTAAATCTCAAATTCCATCGCCAATAAATCAATTTTCCACGAATCACCAAACCTCACCGAACCAAACTGCATTTTCAGAAATGTGCAAGAAAAATCTAGCAAAAATTGATCCTCGCGCAGCGAATAACCGTCAACGTCGAAATTTCCAAAACTCAAACAACAAGAACAAACTCATCAGCCGAAAGCAATGTTCATCGACGAATACATCACACGATTGGTAGCCGACAAAAGCGCGATTCGTATTATCTGTCGTGGCCTGGCCTCGAATAAAACCCGGTAGAAAATACGCTGGCTCGGCCGGTTTCTTTCTCCGGCTGAGCCTCGTGCGCAGGACTAACCCACGTTTCGAATAATAAACTGGTTTCGGAGTTCCGGTTTTCCGTCTTTCTTCGTTCCGATAGCCGGTCGAACCAGAGGATCGCGAGTACGCAAACCTTAATAAGGCAATGAAACCTTTATGCTCATACATGGCGAGACTAGGCGACCGGTGTTTCTTTCTCTGTCTGCCTTTCTGCCAGTCTATGGATTCGAACGGGAAGGAAGCATCCTCTTCTCCTTTTCTAGTATGCGGTTGATCGATCGAGAGACCTGTCCGATGACAGCGACAGCAATCGGTAGAAAACTTATGGATTGGAGGCGCACCGTGTCGATAAATGTTGGCTAAATCTTTAAACTCGACCTCTCTTGGGTCAATGTAGAATTTATATGTAAGGCTGAGAGTGTTTTGTACATATGTAGCACTTGCAGTATAAGATTTGCTATCGTATGTTATTTGCTAAATTTTTAATGTTTCGTTACATGTCAAACGTTGTGTATTCGTATTTATACTTTTTATAGAATTTGAGATTATTTTAATTTTTTAATAACAGAATATTTGTAGGTCCATGAAGTTTCCATCGAGTTTGTTAAAGCGAAAGTTTGATATTTCCTTCCTTTGCGGATTATTTGTATGTTTTTGTTGGAAAAATTGGGAGTGGATGTTATTTTGACTACTTGCATCTAATGGAAAAATTTGATTTAAAGGTCAAATAGTGGAGGTATTTTTTTTATTTTTTTCTAGATATCTGACGCGAAGATTTGATTAAAGGTCAAATACTGATGACGTTTTCCAATTATTTGCAGTATTTGAGAAATTTATATTTTTGATGAAATTTCGTTCTATCTTTGCTTGTTTGTAATAGAATATTTATAGGTCCATGAAATCATAGACAGGTTGTTTGCTATTACGAAAATTGGAAATGTTTCATGGTTGCAGGAAAGGTTGCAGGATCTGTTCGTTATTGGTAACAGAGATTACTATTGTGATGTAAGGGGAAAGATCAATTTGCGATAAATTCTCGGTGAGTAATAAACTCCAAGACCATAAGAATGCTTCGGCTAGTAAACCTTGAACCTTGAAGTAATTGCGAGTTAACATCCTTTACGCAATATTAATTTGACTGTATTGCAGTGTTGATCATTACTGTAACCTATGGAACGCCACTAAAAGAGTTTGAAGGTTACAACGCAGATTTTTATACAGACATATGCAGGTTTTTCCAAGGTAATTAGGAAATAATAAAGTAAAGATCTTTTCCTCCTTTTTATATCAGGATTTATCTTGTTTCCGTTGCTTAAGATATACAAAAAAACATACTCTCATAGATACAAAAACAAAAACATAATCTATCAAGGATACAATCGACATTCTTGCGATTTCCTCAGGAAACTTAATATTTACAAACTACTAATATTTATCATCCTAACCCTAACGAATCTGGAAACAAAAAAAATCAATAATTCTGAACAATTAGCGCCACCGTATCGACCTAAGAACATATGTATAAAACGTATTCAAATGTCTACGTATTTTCCCTTGTCTGTATCATGTAACAGCAAACTACGGTTCCCATCGAATCCGCTAAAACCCTACCTTCTAAACGTCAATCTTATCAAAACGTATGTCCCGTTGACGCATTAAAATTCCGTTACACGTTTCCCCATCATACGCGGTGACCTCATACAACAAAGAATCAAACCTCATAGAAAGAAGACGATTATAGAATCAAAGGGAGAAAGACAGGAAGCAAGAAAAATCTTCGTCGCGATACTTCTGCCTGTAAACGTTACTCGATCAAAGACAATGGAAACCGTGAAGACAATCGAACGTCAAGCCCGTGGAAGCCTTTCATTGCTCAACGTACAAACACACAACACGTGCGCCTTGTTACATGCTCACATACACA